>NC_042618.1:0-117944 GCF_901001135.1 Rhinatrema bivittatum | reverse complement strand
CGGTTCATCTTTATCAGCAGCAGGGATTACTGGAACCATCCGAGGTGCAGGTATAGCACTAGCCTGTTTCAACCCAGGTAACACCTTAGGCCGGAGTTCCTTCACCTTGTCCCGGAGCTGGTGATCAATCCGAGTGGCCAAGGCTACTAATTCGTCCAGCGAGTCAGTTGTTTCTCGGGCAGCCAGCTCGTCCTTTAAACTGTTATCCAGGCCTCTGAAGACGAGAGTCTTGAGACGTTTGGGGTCCCAGCAGAGTTCTGCCTCCAGAGTTTGAACTCTATGGCAAATTCAGCCAATGATCTGTTGCCTTGCTTCAATTCAACCAAAGCAGAACCGGCGACAGCAGTTCGGGCACGGTCATCGAAAACGGATTTAAATAAGTCCATAAATCTTTCTATGTCCTGCAAAATGGGGTCCTTGCGTTCCCACAAGGTGGATGCCCAAGATATGGCCCTACCATCCAGGTAGGAAAGGATGTAGTTAATCTTGGAGAGAGCTGTAGGAAATAGAGACAGCTGTAAGGCAAAGTGCATGCAGCACTGGTTCAAAAAGCCCCGGGTCTTCTGGATTTCTCCGGAAAAGCGGATTGGAGCCGCCAGTGGTACAGCAGTCTTTAAAGTTACCTCCTGTAACTGACCTTCATGGTTGGAAGCTGTGCCTTAAACCTTCTGTGTGTGTAGCTGATGAAACGCTGAAGTAAGTTCCTCCAAGGCGTCTTGCTGCTCCGAAATGTGCAGGGCCAGGCCTGGTATGGCCTGCAAGGCATTGAGTTGTGCCGGATCCATGGAGTTAGCAATCTGTTATTGTTTGGGATAGTTGTGGGTGGATCCTTGGGCCAGTGGCAGATGACCACGCCCACGGGGGAAGATCCCGAGAGGGACCACCGGTCAGGCTCAGAGGTAGGAGACAGACACACACTAGTTCTTTTATTAAACAGTTCTTGAGAACCACCAGAGGTGGCAGTAGTGAGCTGGAAGAGCCCGGCTGGGCTGTAGTCCCTCAGGCACTGGAACAGCGATCCCTGGAGGCAGAGCTGTAGAGAAACTGAAATATAGTGAGTAGGCAGGGTATGCAGAGTTCAGGAACAGACCCTTGATGGTAACACCCACACGATGGTCTCTTAGAACAGCCCAGGAGCTGGAATGAAGTAGGCCCTGGAGGAGCGAGTACCTGGTTCCAGGGAAAGCTCTGAGAGAGAGATGGTAACTCACTGGTGTTGTAGGCAGCGGTGACTTCCTGGCAGAAGTTATATTCAGTAGCAGGTCCGGGAACGTGGGCCTTCGAGGAGCGAGTACCTGGTTCCAGGGAAAGCTCTGAGAGAGAGATGGTAAACTCACTGGTGTTTGTAGGCAGCGGTGACTTCCTGGCAGAAGTTATATTCAGTAGCAGGTCTGGGAGCGAGTACCGGTTCCAGACTGCGACCTGAAAAGCAAGAGAGTGAGCGAGGCCCCGAGGAGCGGGTACCCCTGGTAAAGACCGAGGAGGCAGAGTAGCAAGGTATGCGGAGAGCGAATCCCATCCGCAGCGATACCTGGAGGCAGCTAGGTAAGGAAACCTTTGCTAACTCGATTAGTTAGCGAAACAAGAGACCTTAAATATCATCTCAGGGGACGCCCCTGAGGTTCGCACCACAGCTGTACTTGAATCCGGGGCCGCGCCTCGCGCGAGCCCTTAGGCCTCAGGAGAACATGGCGGAAGGCAGCGTCTAGCCGGTCCGGGGATGCCGGAGGAGGTCGGCAAGATGACGCCGCGGCAGCCAAACTTCCATCAACCAGAGAGGGAGTCGCCAAAGAAGTAAGGTGGGCGGAGTGGAGACTTCGGGCAGCGACGGTCACAACAGGGGGCTCCTGCCAGTCTGCTCCCCAGCTGGCTGGGAGTCCCCTCTGTGTTGTTTTCGGGATTTTTGTGGCAGGAGCCTCCCTGGTCCTGGGCCTTTCTTGGATTCAGGGCATGGGGAACCCTGTCTGTGGGACGCCCAGGGATAGGGAAGAGCTGCCCTCAGAGGTGCTGCCTTGTACTGAGGAATAATAACTGCGGTGTTATCTTCGGGTGAGGGAAAAGGACATTGAGCAGAGACAGCCAGGAGGACGAGTGTTGGCTGCTCCTTCCTTCCTGCAGTGCAGCGGGGTAAGGGAAGCTGTTTCCAGGGATCCGGAGGAGAGAGAGAGAGACTGAGATAAATCTGACGCGGTGGAGGAGCTGCTAACCGCGAGGAAGGGAGCTGTAACGGGCACAGAGGACGCTTAGTTTCCCTTTCAAATAGCCCTGGAACAAGGGGACGCGCCATGAAGCTAACAGGTAGCACATTTAAAACAAATTGGAGAAAGTATGTGGTGAAAGCAGTTAACATGGCTGGGTTTATAAAAGCTCTAGACAACTGGCTCCGGATTTTCGAGACAGGTTGATCCAGTCCTGGTTTTACTCCCCTGCATGCAGAGACTTGTACTCCTGCTTTTTCTTAGGGAACGCACCAGGGAAATGAGAACATGCAGTGGGGTTAAAACCAGGCCTGGATCAACCTGTCCCGAAAATCTGGAGCCAGGTGGCAACCCTAGTGGGCGTAGATGTGTGAGTGTAAGGGGGTGGTGAGCAGGGACACTCTGAGCAGGGAGCCAAGCCCTGTCAGTGCAGCCGCAGGCGGAAGGGATACAGAGGTGAGAGAGGCTGGCACGGGCAGGTGCTGAGGCCACAGCATGGACGGGAGGGATACAGAGGTGAGAGAGGCTGGCACGGGCAGGCGCTGAGGCCACAGCATGGACGGGAGGGATACAGAGGTGAGAGAGGCTGGCACGGGCAGGCGCTGAGGCCACAGCATGGACGGGAGGGATACAGAGGTGAGAGAGGCTGGCACGGGCGGGCGCTGAGGGCCACAGCATGCACGGGAGGGATACAGAGGTGAGAGAGGCTGGCACGGGCCGGGGCGCTGAGGCCACAGCATGCACGGGAGGGATACAGAGGTGAGAGAGGCTGGCACGGGCGGGCGCTGAGGCCACAGCATGGACGGGAGGGATACAGAGGTGAGAGAGACTGGCACGGGCGGGCGCTGAGGCCACAGCCATGCACGGGGAGGGATACAGAGGTGAGAGAGGCTGGCACGGGCAGGCGCTGAGGCCACAGCATGGACGGAAGGGATACAGAGGTGAGAGAGCTGGCACGGGCGGGCGCTGAGGCCACAGCATGGACGGAAGGATACAGAGGTGAGAGAGGCTGGCACGGGCGGGCGCTGAGGCCACAGCATGCACGGAAGGGATACAGAGGTGACAGAGAGGCTGGCACGGGCGGCGCTGAGGCCACAGCATGCACGGAAGGGATACAGAGGTGAGAGAGGCTGGTACGGGCGGGCGCTGAGGCCACAGCATGCACGGGAGACGGAGGCTCCTGCAGGCGCATAACCTCTCTTGATGATCTAGCCAGAGAGACAGGCTCCTGACCATTAGCAACAGCTTAAAAGGTCAAGATGTCTCTGCAGCTTGAAATCTGCAAGCCCGGGGTGGCCAGGGATGAAGAAATCCTGCAGCTTGCCCAAGGCAGCTTTAGAAAAGCGAAATCCGACTCTGCTGCCGTTCTCACCCCCTCCTCCGCTTCTGTCATTCTATAAAGGCCCAAGCTCTTCCTTCCTCTCATAAAACCCTCCTCCTGCCTTTATTTGGGTCCTTTTCAGTTCTGTTGTGTTCTCTAAACATTTGTTCTCTGACGATGACTTTTAAATTATCTTCAACCTTGAGAAAGCACTAGAAAAAAATACAACTTTGGGTAATGCCTCTGTGAGACTGTTCTGCCTATCCCAGCTCACGTGAGACTGCTGTGCTGTTCCCAGCTTATGTGTGAGACTGCTCTGCTGTTCCCAGCTCATGTGAGACTGCTCTGCTATTTACAGCTCACATGAGACTGCTCTACTGTTCCCAGCTTATGTGTGAGACTGCTCTGCTGTTTACAGCTCACGTGAGACTGCTCTATTGTTCCCAGTTTAGTATGTGAGACTGCTCTGCTGTTTCCCAGCTCACGTGAGACTGCTCTGTTATTTACAGCTCACATGAGACTGCTCTAACTGTTCCCAGCTCACGTGA
Source organism: Rhinatrema bivittatum (assembly GCF_901001135.1). Lineage (NCBI taxonomy): Eukaryota > Metazoa > Chordata > Amphibia > Gymnophiona > Rhinatrematidae > Rhinatrema > Rhinatrema bivittatum. The sequence continues at coordinate 113,877 of NC_042618.1, read as the reverse complement.
GACTGCTCTGTTGTTCCCAGTTTATGTGAGACTGCTCTGCTGTTCCCAGCTCACGTGAGACTGCTCTGCTGTTCCCAGTTTATGTGAGACTGCTCTGTTGTTCCCAGTTTATGTGTGAGACTGCTCTGCTGTTCCCAGCTCACGTGAGATTGCTCGGCTGTTCCCAGCTTATGTGAGACTGCTCTGCTGTTCCCAGCTCACATGAGATTGTTCTGCTGTTCCCAGTTTATGTGTGAGACTGCTCTCCTGTTTACAGCTCACGTGAGATTGCTCTGCTGATCTCAGCTCATGTTGTGAGACTGCTATCCTGTTTACAGCTCACGTGAGATTGCTCTGCTGATCTCAGCTCATGTGTGAGACTGCTCTGCTGTTTACAGCTCACGTGAGATGTTCTGCTGTTCCCAGTTTATGTGGAGACTGCTTTGCTGATCCCAGATCACATGAGACTGCTGCTGCTGTTCCCAGCTTATGTGAGACTGCTCTGCTGTTCCCGGTTCACTTGAGACTGCTCTGCTATTCCCAGTTTATGTGTGAGACTGTTCTGCTGATCCCAGATCACATGAGATTGTTCTGCTATTCCCAGCTTATGTGAGAACTGTTTCTGCTTTCCCAGCTTATGTGTGAGACTGCTCTCCTGTTTACAGCTCACGTGAGACTGCTCTGCTGATCTTAGTTTCTGTGTGAGACTGCTCTGCTGTTCCCAGTTTGTGTGAGACTGTTCTGCTGATCCCAGATCACATGAGACTGCTCTGCTGTTCCCAGTTTGTGTGAGACTGCTCTGCTGTTCCCAGCTCACTTGAGACTGCTCTGTTGTTCCCAGTTTTATGTGTGGGACTGCTCTCCTGTTTACAGCTCACGTGAGACTGCTCTGCTGATCTAGTTTTCTGTGTGAGACTGTCTGCTGTTCCCAGTTTATGTGTGAGACTGTTCTGCTGATCCCAGATCACATGAGACTGCTCTGCTGTTCCCAGCTTATGTGAGACTGTTCTGCTGTTCCCAGCTTACGTGTGAGACTGCTCTCCTGTTTACAGCTCACCTGAGACTGCTCTGCTGTTCCCAGCTTATGTGAGACTGCTCTGCTGTTCCCAGCTTATGTGTGAGACTGCTCTCTGTTTCCAGCTCACCTGAGACTGCTCTGCTGATCTCAGTTTATGTGTGAGACTGTTCTGCTGATCCAGTTCACTTGAGACTGCTCTGTGACTCTAACTCAATCCCTAAACTTAAACAGTCCAGGATTTAAAGGACAGTCTTCACAATTATTTTCGCAAACTGACTCTTCTGGAGAGGGAGCGAGCTGCATGGTCAGACCTTCATCTTGTGGAGGCTGTGCAGAAGGCCTCCCTGCTAGATTTATAGAGCTCTGAGCACTGCATTCATAAACAGCAAAAGGAAAATCAATGGGCAGTGCAAACTCCCAGAGCACATCCAACGACACGGGCTCCTGGATGGACGATGTAGTGCAGCCAGGCACGGTGTCAGAATGTACAGACAACCTGCCAGCAGCACATACAGGACAAGCAGGAATATGACTGAATGCACACAAATTTCAAGGTTTTAAAATGTATCATTTATTTAAAATTCTTTCAGCACTTCTTTATAGATTCCCAGCTTCCTGGAAAAGAGCCAAATAGGTGACAGTGTCTCTGTCATCATTCAGACTGCAATCATTCACGCTTATAGTAACACAGTAAGGGGCAGATTTTAAAAGGAGCGCAATAGCCTACTTTTGTTTGCGCTCCAGGCGCAAACAAAAGTACGCTGGATTTTAGCAGATACGCGCGGAGCCGCGCGTATCTGCTAAAACCTGGATCGGCGCGCGCAAGGCTATGGATTTTGTATAGCCGGCGCGCGCCGAGCCGCGCAGCCTACCCCCCCGTTCCCTCCAAGGCCGCTCCGAAATCGGGAGCAGCCTCGGAGGGAACTTTCCTTTGCCTCCCCTCACCTTCCCCTCCCTTCCCCTACCTAACCCACCCGCCCGGCCCTGTCTAAACCCCCCCCTTACCTTTGTCGGGGGATTTACGCCTCCCTCCGGGAGGCGTAAATCCCGCGCGTCAGCGGGCCTCTGCGCGCCGGGACGCGACCTGGGGGCGGGTCCGGAGGGCGCGGCCACGCCCCCGGGCCGCAGCCACGCCCCCGGGCCCACCCCACGGAACGCTCCCGACACGCCCCGAAAACGCCCCGCGGTTCGGGCCCGCCCCCGACACCCCCCCGACACCCCCCTCCGAAAACACCCCGGGACTTACGCGAGTCCCGGGGCTCTGCGCGCGCCGGTAGGCCTATGTAAAATAGGCCTACCGGCGCGCAGGCCCTGCTCGCGTAAATCCGCCCGGTTTGGGTGGATTACGCGAGCAGGGCTCTGAAAATCCGCCCTAAATGGACAGCATATAAAGACCAATGGTCGATCCTCTCTGCTCAGCAAGTTGATTACAGTAGAAACTGCTGCTTGCTCCGTGCGGTTACCCCCATGTTTTCTGTTAAGGGTCATAACTGTCGCTCCGTGCAGGTTACCCCCATGTTTCTGTTAGGAAGGGTAGAAACTGCCGCTCCGTGCAGGTTACCCCCATGTTTCTGTTAAGGGTAGAAACTGCAGCTCCGTGCAGGTTACCCCCATTTTTCTGTTAAGGGCAGTAACTGCCGCTCCGTGCTGGTTACCCCCATGTTTCTGTTAAGGGTAGAAACTCTGCCTGCTCCGTGCAGGTTACCCCCATGTTTCTGTAAGGGTAGAAATTGCCGCTCCGTGCAGGTTACCCCCCATGTTTCTGTTAAGGGCAGTAACTGCCGGCCTCCGTGCTGGTTACCCCATGTTTCTGTTAAGGGTAGTAACTGTCGCTCCGTGCAGGTTACCTCCATGTTTCTGTTAAGGGTAGTAACTGCCGCTCCGTGCAGGGTACCCCCCTGCCTTATGTTAAGGGTAGAAACTGCCGCTTCCGTGCAGGTTACCCCCCTGCCTTATGTTAGGGTAGAAACTGCCATTCCATACTAGGTTACCCCCTGCCTTATGTTAAGGGTAGAAACTGCCATTCCATACAGGTTACCCCCTGCCTTATGTTAAAGGTAGAAACTGCTGCTGCTCCGTGCCGGTTACCCTCCTGCCTTCTGTTAAGGGTAGAAACTGCACTCCATACAGGTTACCCCCCTGCCTTATGTTAAGGGTAGAAACTGTCTTTCACCCTCAGTTTAAGCCACTCCTTTGGATTACCGCACCCCAAAATCAAGACTCTGCACTTCTTTTATCATTTTTTGCTCCCGTCCTCTGCACCTTTTTGTGTTCTGCTATATTGTATTTGAGATGGGGTGACATGTTATTATTCTATTTATATATTATTATATATTATCCTCTTCTCTACAGACCGACAGACCCGACGGACGGCAGGACAGTTTGAGTAGGCCTGCGCAGTTGGCGCTGAGAGCCCATCGGGATAAGGCCATCTAAATTACTCCTATCTCCGACGTTTCCCCTTGACGACCACGAGGCGCCTAGCACCACCGCTGCCGCTCCTCTATGCCTGCTCCGCCTCTTCTTCCTCTTCGGCTGGCAGAGCCCTGCAGCCAATCCGGGCCAGGGCAACGCCCGGTGACGACTCAAACCAGCGACTCTCTGGGTTTAAGAAAGCCCAGGCTCCTTCCTGGTGCTGCGCGCCGAGCGTCGCGCGCTGAAGGTGCGTGACAAAGGGGCCTGCCCCTTTGTACGCCCCTTCGTGCAGCACCATAGTGAATCTCAGAGCTACCAAACCTCTCTCTACGATTCTTCAATTCAGACCTGGGTCCTATTCCTCCTTCGTTAAACACAGCCTCTTCCAGCTTCCATCCAGTCTTCCAGCCTCCTACCATACCCTGGTCCTGCATTCAACCTCTCTCTGCCAGCATTCAACTACTCTATGCCAGCCTTCAACCACTCTCTGCCAGCATTCAACTATTCGCTGCCAGCATTCAACTAATCTCTGCCAACATTCATCCAGCTTCTTCCAGCATTCACCCAGCTTCGACCAGCACTCACCCAGCTTCTACCAGCACTCACCCAGCTTCTCTCAGCGACCTTTCGTACAACACCGTAGTGCTGCCCTAGATGCGACTGGGTTAGCAGACACTATCCCTGAACCAACTATATAGAGACAGTAGTAGCATCCATCTTGGGCCCAGGCCCGCAACATACCACCGGGCTCTCCCAGCACACAGCCTGTATCCCACACTAACATCTGCCTACAGGATATATCAGGCCCTCCATTTCAAACCTACATATCCACACTTTATAAAGATGCACAACCTTCCCCATCCCCATTATCAGCAACTCTTCAGAAACCGCACAAAATCCAACAACCTTTCTCACCATCCAACAGAAGAGGCTGATTCCCATTATGAACATCTCCACTCACGCATCTACTTGGCCTCTCTCTCTTTTCACTAACCCTGTTCAATGCCCAATCTCTCACAAAGAAAACCCACATCATCAACGATTATCTACTGGATGTCAAACTTGACATATGCGCAATCACAGAAATGTGGCTGAAACCCACCGACATAGCTCTATAACCAACCAACTTCCTACACAGTTATATGACCTTTTCTCAATCCCCAGACTTAAAAAAAGGGGGGCGGCGGCAGTCTACTACTCCTAGCTGCTAAGAAAAGATCTAAGATTAACACCCTCCATCTTTCAGATCCAGCATCAAAACTGGAATTCTCAGTCTTCAAATCCAAACACCTTCAAATATGTCTAATATACGCCCTCCAGGATTCCTAGATTCAGACCCTTCTTCCCTCTTGAACGCATTGCAAAACATATCAACACGGATGCCCAGCTTTAATCCTGGAGACTTCAACTTACACGTCGACTCTACCCCCTCAATCCCCCAACTGCGAACACTACTCTCCATCCTTAGCTACATGGGCTTCAAACAAATCATCAAAGTCCCACGCACAAAGCAGGACACACTCTGGATTTAATCTTCTTGAATGAAGGCCTTAATATCGCCTCCAAGCCTATATGCTCATCCCTTGGTCCGACCACCGGATGATCACTACAGTCCTCGAGATCACCCAGCTCCCAGCCCAACCTTTCCCAAAAACAACAGTCCAACTCAGGAAACCCTGTACCACGGACAACCTCAGCTCCCACCTCTCCAAAGAACTAGCACAGCTTGATCTCTCAGATGCAGCTGCAGCCACTACCTCCTGGTTCAATATTACCAATAAAGTAGCAGAACAAACCTGCCCCATATCTACGAAAATACTACTACACCCCAACCCTGATAACAGGAAACCCTGGTTCACACCTGAACTGAAGTCTCTTAAACAAGAATTAAGAAGCAAAGAACACAGATGGCGAAAAACCCCTCCACAACGACTCTGGCCCCTATAAATCACTCATGCATCGTTACAGGAACTCTATCCTCAGAACAAAGAGAGATTTCTTCGCTCGAAAAATCCATCACTTTATCTTTGACTCTAAGCCCTATTCTCATACGTCTCGGCTCTCACCAAACCGTCTCCTCCAACTATCCCTGATGATCAAGCACTTAACAAAGCTGCAGAACTCGCCATTTCTTCGAGAAAAAAATTACCAACCTGATAGCCCCACTTCTCTCAACCAATCGCCAGCCCCCCCCCCCTTCTCACCTTTTCAGTCCATCAAGAATCAATATTCAAATCTTTTGAGCCTACGTCTTCTCTGGAGATTGAAACATTCTCAAGAAGCTCAAACCATCCTCCCACCCATCAGACCCGATACCGTCAAATCTACTCATATCCATCCCTAAAACCATTGCTATGCCCATTGCTGAAATCATAAATTGCTCCCTATCACAAGGTCTAGTACCAGACCTTCTAAAGCTTGCCATTCTCAAACCCCTTTTAAAAAAACCAAACTTTTCAGCAGCTGATCCCGCAAACTTCCGCCCTATAGCTAACTTACCGTTTATTGCCAAAATCCTGGAAAAAATCGTCAACAAGCAACTCACAGAATACCTCGATGAACACAAGATCCTCGCCTCATCTCAGTTCGGATTCGCTGAATACCAAATCCCTCTTAATCTCGCTATCAGATACCATCCTCCTGAGCCTAGAAAATAGACAACCTTATCTTCTCGCTCTCTTAGATTTATCTGCGGCCTTTGACACAGTGAACCACTCAATACTCCTAGATCGTCTAGCAGAAATAGGCATCACTGGATCTGCACTCAGCTGGTTCAAATCATTCCTAAGCAACAGGTTCTTCAAGGTCAGAATTAACAGCAAAGAATCCCACCCGGTCAGTTCCACCCGGGGAGTACCTCAAGGAACCAGACTGCTGGCGCTAACCCTTAAAAAGGAGATAGAGCAGCTTTTTAAACTAGAACAAAGGGGAAAGCCGACAGTCGCTCAGCAGCGCATGGTTCGGAGAGATGTATCTTTAAAGGATACTAATGATGCACTAGAATTAGGGCATCCCGACAGTGAGGTTCCAATAATTAGAAAAGTAGTCCAAATGCCTGTAACTAAAAACTCACCTGAGCTAAAAAATTCTAACTTATCCCTATCAATTAAAAAGCAGAATAAAAATACAATCAAAAAACACTTTGAAATGTTTGTATGCTAATGCCAGAAGTCTAAGAAGTAAGATGGGAGAATTAGAATGTATAGCAGTAAATGATGACATAGACTTAATTGGCATCTCAGAGACATGGTGGAAAGAGGATAACCAATGGGACAGTGCTATACCGGGGTACAAATTATATCGCAATGACAGAGAGGAGCAGTCGGGAGGAGGTGTGGCGCTTTATGTCCGGGATGGCATAGAGTCCAACAGGATAAACATCCTGCATGAGACTAAATACAAAATTGAATCTTTATGGGTAGAAATCCCTTGTGTATCAGGAAGACTACAGTGATAGGGGTATACTATACCGTCCACCTGGTCAAGATGGTGAGATGGACAGTGAAATGCTAAGAGAAATTAGGGAAGCCAACCAAATTGGTAGTGCAGTAATAATGGGAGACTTCAATTACCCCAATATAGACTGGGTAAATGTATCATCGGGTCACGCTAGAGAGATAACGTTCCTGGATGGATAAATGATAGCTTTATGGAGCAAATGGTTCAGGAACCGACGAGAGAGGGAGCAATTTTAGATCTAATTCTCAGTGGAGCACAGGACTTGGTGAGAGAGGTAACGGTGGTGGGGCCGCTTGGCAATAGTGATCATAATATGATCAGATTTGATTTAATGACTGGAAAAGGAACAGTGTGCAAATCCAAAGCTCTCGTGCTAAACTTTCAAAAGGGAAACTTTGATAAAATGAGAAAAATTGTTAGAAAAAAACTGAAAGGAGCAGCTACAAAAGTAAAAATGTCCAAGAGGCGTGGTCATTGTTAAAAAATACCATTCTAGAAGCACAGTCCAGATGTATTCCACACATTAAGAAAGGTGGAAAGAAGGCAAAACGATTACCGGCATGGTTAAAAGGGGAGGTGAAAGAAGCTATTTTAGCCAAAAGATCTTCATTCAAAAATTGGAAGAAGGATCCAACAGAAGAAAATAGGATAAAGCATACATTGGCAAGTTAAATGTAAGACATTGATAAGACAGGCTAAGAGAGAATTTGAAAAAAGTTGGCTGTAGAGGCAAAAACTCACAGTAAAAACTTTTTTAAATATATCCGAAGCAGAAAGCCTGTGAGGGAGTCAGTTGGACCTTTAGATGATCGAGGGTTAAAGGGGCACTTAGAGAAGATAAGGCCATCGCGGAAAGATTAAATGATTTCTTTGCTTCGGTGTTTACTGAAGAGGATGTTGGGGAGGTACCCGTAATGGAGAAGGTTTTCATGGGTAATGATTCAGATGGACTGAATCAAATCACGGTGAACCTAGAAGATGTGGTAGGCCTGATTGACAACTGAAGAGTAGTAAATCACCTGGACCGGATGGTATACACCCCAGAGTTCTGAAGGAACTAAAAAATGAAATTTCAGACCTATTAGTAAAAATTTGTAACTTATCATTAAAATCATCCATTGTACCTGAAGACTGGAGGATAGCAAATGTAACCCCAATATTTAAAAGGGCTCCAGGGGCGATCCGGGAAACTACAGACCGGTTAGCCTGACTTCAGTGCCAGGAAAAATAGTGGAAAGTGTTCTAAACATCAAAATCACAGAACATATAGAAAGACATGGTTTAATGGAACAAAGTCAGCATGGCTTTACCCAGGGCAAGTCTTGCCTCACAAATCTGCTTCACTTTTTTGAAGGAGTTAATAAACATGTGGATAAAGGTGAACCGGTAGATATAGTATACTTGGATTTTCAGAAGGCGTTGACAAAGTTCCTCATGAGAGGCTTCTAGGAAAAGTAAAAAGTCATGGGATAGGTGGCGATGTCCTTTCGTGGATTGCAAACTGGCTAAAAGACAGGAAACAGAGAGTAGGATTAAATGGGCAATTTTCTCAGTGGAAGGGAGTGGACAGTGGAGTGCCTCAGGGATCTGTATTGGGACCCTTACTGTTCAATATATTTATAAATGATCTGGAAAGAAATACGACGAGTGAGATAATCAAATTTGCAGATGACACAAAATTGTGCAGAGTAGTTAAATCACAAGCAGATTGTGATAAATTGCAGGAAGACCTTGTGAGACTGGAAAATTGGGCATCCAAATGGCAGATGAAATTTAATGTGGAAAAGTGCAAGGTGATGCATATAGGGAAAAAATAACCCATGCTATAATTACACGATGTTGGGTTCCATATTAGGTGCTACAACCCAAGAAAGAGATCTAGGTGTCATAGTGGATAACACATTGAAATCGTCGGTTCAGTGTGCTGCGGCAGTCAAAAAAGCAAACAGAATGTTGGGAATTATTAGAAAAGGAGATGAATAAACGGAAAATGTCATAATGCCTCTGTATCGCTCCATGGTGAGACCGCACCTTGAATACTGTGTACAATTCTGGTCGCCGCATCTCAAAAAAGATATAATTGCGATGGAGAAGGTACAGAGAAGGGCTACCAAAATGATAAGGGGAATGGAACAACTCCCCTATGAGGAAAGACTAAAGAGATTAGGACTTTTCAGCTTGGAGAAGAGACGACTGAGGGGGGATATGATAGAGGTGTTTAAAATCATGAGAGGTCTAGAACGGGTAGATGTGAATCGGTTATTTACTCTTTCAGATAGTAGAAGGACTAGGGGACACTCCATGAAGTTAGCATGGGGCACATTTAAAACTAATCGGAGAAAGTTCTTTTTTACTCAACGCACAATTAAACTCTGGAATTTGTTGCCAGAGAATGTGGTTCGTGCAGGTAGTATAGCTGTGTTTAAAAAAGGATTGGATAAGTTCTTGGAGGAGAAGTCCATTACCTGCTATTAGGTTACTTAGAGAATAGCCACTGCCATTAGCAATGGTTACATGGAATAGACTTAGTTTTTGGGTACTTGCCAGGTTCTTATGGCCTGGATTGGCCACTGTTGGAAACAGGATGCTGGGCTTGATGGACCCTTGGTCTGACCCAGTATGGCATTTTCTTATGTTCTTATGTTCCCCCCAACTCTTTTCAACATCTACCTTCTCCCGCTCTGTAATTTACTTGCAAATCTAAAGCTAACTCACTATATATACGCCGACGACGTTCAAATACTCATCCCGATCACGGAGTCCCTCACCAAGACCCTTAGCATCTGGAATAGCTGCCTCGAGTCAATCAACCAACTTCTCTCCAGCCTCAACTTAGTCCTAAACACCAACAAGATGGAGATCCTCTTCATCTCCCAGGACGACAACTACGGGCCAACCAACATTCCACCCACAACACAATTAAGTTTCTCCCACCAAGTGAGAGACCTGGGTGTTATCCTGGACAACTACCTAAACCTAAAAAAAATGTGTCAACAACACCACAAAGGAATGTTTCTTTAAATTACAAGTCCTAAAAAAGTTGAGACCCTCCTCCACTTTCAGGATTACCGCATGGTACTTCAATCATCATCTCTCTCTCTAAAATCGACTATTGCAACTCCCTCCTCAGACCTTTGCAGATGGTACAGAACTCTGCTGCAAGGATTCTGACCAACACCAACAAAAAAGATCACATTACCCCTATCCTACGGACCTTCATTGGCTACCCATCAAATTCAGAATTCTTTACAAAGTACTAACGATAATTCACAAAGCCTATCACAAATCTCTCCCCACTCGAGCTAAGTATCCCCTTCGGCCCCACTCTTCGTCCAGACCTGTTAGAAGTTTCTACAAAGGCACTCTTTACGCCCCCCCCCCCCCCCCCAGCTAAGACCTCTTTAAGGAAACACGCTCTATCAAGGGCTGGTCCCCCACAATGGAATTCTCTCCCCACCGCCTCCGTCAAGAACCTGCCCACTGACCTTCAAAAAAAAGCTCAAAACTTGGCTATTCAGCCAAGCATTTCCCTAATCTGATAATCGTGACCTCATACAAAGACTGAAACATTCTGGGCTACGCCAATGAGCTTCACATCCTATATGGATATTCGTTTTTCTCTCCCTTACTGGACGATCGTTCCCCTCCTCATAACAGGACACCTGTAATAACTTCCCCCCCCCCTTTCGCACCCGGCTCTCCTTTGGAGGTCTCCCTCCCACCACTGTCTTAACTTCGTGCTTTTTCATCCGCTCTAGACTACAGTTAAATGTATGCGCTTTAGTTTAATTAATTTTTGCTCGTTAATTCATATTAATTTTAATTTAATATTTACTGTTAATTTTTAATTTAATATTTATTGTGTACGTTTAACTCAATCTATTGTTGGTGCAATACTCTAATATCTAACTAGCAGTTTGTATTTCAGCCCAGGTATTTATCTTTGGATCCCAGTTTCGCGTAACCCCTGTTCTGTGTAATGCTAATATGCAACCACTGTTTTCAATGTAAACCGATGTGATATGTATCTGCTACATGAACGCCGGTATAGAAAAATTCAAAATAAGTAAATAAGTAAATGAATTATTGAGGTTTGCGTGCAGGATGGTTCATGGGGAGGATAGGCAGCAGTGCTCTGGCTGGAGCTGCAGCGGCAGGCCCTATTGGTTTGCACAAGTTAAGGAGACAGAGAGGGTTTTTTCCCTCCCAGACCACTCCCTGGCTGGTCTGGAGTTTTCCCTCTGGGCACAATTTTTGGGTTTAACCCCTTGTAAGTGGTAGGAATCTTACTGGAGCCTGGCAACGGGGCACCCTGGATCTGGGGCTGTGCAGGTTAGGGGAAACCTGCCCTCTGTGCCCTCCACGAGGAAGGGGTGCCAGTGACCTGCTGTAAGGATGCAGTCCTTGTTCTCTTCTGTTTTTTGGGAAGATTTGGTTTCCAAGCTCGAGGAGGACATTCTGCCTGCCCTTCCTACCCGTCTGGAGCATCGAAGGTCCTGCTTCAGGGGGTTCCTCCCATCGGGGATCAACAGCAGAAAAGATAAAGGAGTGCAGTGCACCCTAAATGAAGGAGCTTGAGAAATCCACTACCTGTGCGTGAAGGGAAGGCCCCTGCAGTGACTGGGGAGAGAGGAGAGAGAGAGCGTTCTCTCTGTGTGCGGTATCCTCACAAGCCTAACAACTACTGTGCGTGAAGGGAAGGCCCCTGCCGTGACTGGGGAGAGAGAGAGAGAGAGAGAGAGCGTTTCTCTCTATGTGCGGTATCCTCACAAGCCTAACAGCTAACTGTGCGTGAAGGGAAGGCCCTGCCATGACTGGGGGAGAGAGAGAGAGAGCGTTCTCTCCTCTGTGTGCGGTATCCTCACAAGCCTAACAGCTAACTGTGCGTGAAGGGAAGGCCCTGCCGTGACTGGAGAGAGAGAGAGCGTTTCTCTCTGTGTGCGGTATCCTCACAAGCCTAACAACTAACTGTGCGTGAAGGGAAGGCCCTGCGTGACTGGGGAGAGAGAGAGCTGAGCGTTTCTCTCTGTGTGCGGTATCCTCACAAGCCTAACAGCTAACTGTGCGTGAAGGGAAGGCCCTGCCGTGACTGGAGAGAGAGATGAGCGTTTCTCTCTGTGTGCGGTATCCTCACAAGCCTAACAACTAACTGTGCGTGAAGGGAAGGCCCTGCCGTGACTGGGGAGAGAGAGAGAGAGAGCGAGCGTTTCTCTCTGTGTGCGGTTATCCTCACAAGCCTAACAACTAACTGTGCGTGAGGGAAGGCCCTGCGTGACTGGGGAGAGAGAGAGAGCGTTTCTCTCTGTGTGCGGTATCCTCACAAGCCTAACAGCTAACTGTGCGTGAAGGGAAGGCCCTGCCAATGCTGGGGAGAGAGAGAGAGCGTTTCTCTCTGTGTGCGGTATCCTCACAAGCCTAACAACTAACTGTGCGTGAAGGGAAGGCCCTGCCGTGACTGGGGAGAGAGAGAGCGTTTCTCTCTGTGTGCGGTATCCTCACAAGCCTAACAACTAACTGTGCGTGAAGGGAAGGCCCTGCCGTGACTGGAGAGAGGAGAGAGAGCGTTTCTCTCTGTGTGCGGTATCCTCACACAGCCTAACAACTAACTGTGCGTGAAGGGAAGGCCCTGCCGTGACTGGAGAGAGAGAGAGCGTTTCTCTCTGTGTGCGGTATCCTCACAAGCCTAACAACTAACTGTGCGTTGAAGGGAAGGCCCTGCCGTGACTGGGAGGAGAGAGAGAGCGAGCGTTTCTCTCTGTGTGCGGTATCCTCACAAGCTTAACAACTAACTGTGCATGAAGGGAAGGCCCTGCCGTGACTGGGGAGAGAGAGAGAGAGAGCGTTTCTCTCTGTGTGCGGTATCCTCACAAGCCTAACAACTAACTGTGCGTGAAGGGAAGGCCCTGCCGTGACTGGGGAGAGAGAGAGAGAGAGAGCGTTTCTCTCTCTGTGTGCGGTTATCCTCACAAGCCTAACAACTAACTGTGCGTGAAGGGAAGGCCCTGCCAATACTGGGGAGAGAGAGCGTTTCTCTCTGTGTGCGGTATCCTCACAAGCCTAACAGCTAAACTGTGCGTGAAGGGAAGGCCCCTGCCGTGACTGGGGAGAGGAGGAGAGGAGAGAGAGAGAGCGTTTCTCTCTGTGTGCGGTATCCTCACAAGCCTAACCGCCTAACTGTGCGTGAATGGAAGGCCCTGCCGTGACTGGGGGAGAGAGAGAGGAGAGCGAGCGTTTCTCTCTGTGTGCGGTATCCTCACAAGCCTAACAACTAACTGTGCGTGAAGGGAAGGCCCTGCCGTGACTGGGGAGAGAGAGAGAGCGCGTTTCTCTCTGTGTGCGGTATCCTCACAAGCCTAACAGCTAACTGTGCGTGAAGGGAAGGCCCTGCCAATACTGGGGAGAGAGAGAGAGCGTTTCTCTCTGTGTGCGGTATCCTCACAAGCCTAACAACTAACTGTGCGTGAAGGGAAGGCCCCTGCCGTGACTGGAGAGAGAGAGAGCGTTTCTCTCTGTGTGCGGTTATCCTCACAAGCCTAACAGCTAACTGTGCGTGAAGGGAAGGCCCTGCCTTGACTGGGGAGAGAGAGAGAGAGCGTTTCTCTCTGTGTGCGGTATCCTCACAAGCCTAACAACTAACTGTGCGTGAAGGGAAGGCCCTGCCTTGACTGGGGAGAGAGAGAGAGAGAGCGTTTTCTCTCTGTGTGCGGTATCCTCACAAGCCTAACAACTAACTGTGCGTGAAGGGAAGGCCCTGCCTTGACTGGGGAGAGAGAGAGAGAGAGAGAGCGTTTCTCTCTGTGTGCGGTATCCTCACAAGCCTAACAGCTAACTGTGCGTGAAGGGAAGGCCCTGCCTTGACTGGGGAGAGAGAGAGGAGAGAGCGTTTCTCTCTGTGTGCGGTATCCTCACAAGCCTAACAGCTAACTGTGCGTGAAGGGAAGGCCCTGCCGTGACTGGGGAGAGAGAGAGAGAGAGAGCGATTCTCTCTGTGTGCGGTATCCTCACAAGCCTAACAACTAACTGTGCGTGAAGGGAAGGCCCTGCCGTGACTGGGGAGAGAGAGAAAGAGAGCGTTTCTCTCTGTGTGCAGTATCCTCACAAGCCTAACAGCTAACTGTGCGTGAAGGGAAGGCCCTGCCGTGACTGGGGAGAGAGAGAGCGTTTCTCTCTGTGTGCGGTATCCTCACAAGCCTAACAACTAACTGTGCGTGAAGGGAAGGTCTGGCGTGACTGGGGAGAGAGAGAGAGCGTTTCTCTCTGTGTGCGGTATCCTCACAAGCCTAACAACTAACTGTGCATGAAGGGAAGGCCCTGCCGTGACTGGGGAGAGAGAGAGAGAGCGTTTCTCTCTGTGTGCGGTATCCTCACAAGCCTAACAGCTAACTGTGCGTGAAGGGAAGGCCCTGCCGTGACTGGGGAGAGAGAGAGCGTTTCTCTCTGTGTGCGGTATCCTCACAAGCCTAACAACTAACTGTGCGTGAAGGGAAGGCCCTGCCGTGAATGGGGAGAGAGAGAAAGAGAGCGTTTCTCTCTGTGTGCAGTATCCTCACAAGCCTAACAGCTAACTGTGCGAGAAGGGAAGGCCCTGCCGTGACTGGGGAGAGAGAGAGAGCGTTTCTCTCTGTGTGCGGTATCCTCACAAGCCTAACAGCTAACTGTGCGTGAAGGGAAGGTCTGGCGTGACTGGGGAGAGAGAGCGAGCGTTTCTCTCTGTGTGCGGTATCCTCACAAGCCTAACAACTAACTGTGCGTGAAGGGAAGGCCCTGCCGTGACTGGGGAGAGAGAGAGAGCGTTTCTCTCTGTGTGCGGTATCCTCATGAGCCCTGGAGGGGAGCAGCTCCCTTGGCCCTGGCATCAGATTCAGGAGGAGGCTGTTAAGCTCATATTCGGGCCGATACAGTCAAGGGGGGAGGACCTAACAGCTAACTGTGCGAGAAGGGAAGGTCTGACGTGACTGGAGAGAGAGAGAGAGCGTTTCTCTCTGTGTGCGGTATCCTCACAAGCCTAACAACTAACTGTGCGTGAAGGGAAGGCCCTGCCGTGACTGGGGAGAGAGAGAGCGAGCGTTTCTCTCTGTGTGCGGTATCCTCACAAGCCTAACAACTAACTGTGCGTGAAGGGAAGGCCCTGCCGTGACTGGGAGAGAGAGAGCGAGCGTTTCTCTCTGTGTGCGGTATCCTCACGAGCCCTGGAGGGGAGCAGCTCCCTTGGCCCTGGCATCAGATTCAGGAGGAGGCTGTTAAGCTCATATTCGGGCCGATACAGTCAAGGGGGGAGGACCTTAGGAATAATCTCCCCCTCCCCACTTGACAAAGGATCCAGGCCCTGAGAAGAGGAGACCCTGTAAAGCCAGGGGATGGAGTTATATTTTTATGTATTTTTTATTTTTTTCTGAATATTTGTATGTTTATTATGATCTTATGATCTTTATTATGATCTTAGTGTGCTTATTTGCCTGCTCTGCTTAGTTAATTTGCCTGATGTGTTTTATGTTCTGATGAATTGTTTTATTTTGGACATCCACTTGGTGAACTTGTTTTGCACGCGGTATATTAAACTTAAATAAAGAAAGAAAATGTATAAGAACTGCACAGAAGGTGCTGAAGGTGCGGAGGCATTAGGATGATATTCTCTGTTTTGTCCGTTTGTCTTTTTGGTCCCTGAGGATTTCAATGCATTGATCAGAAGGACTCCGGCGTCCTTTCCCTGGCTGCTGACTCCTAATGCAGAACCCAGCATCCTGTCCCTGTCATTGCCATTGTGTTTCCCCTGTCTGCATCACTTTGCTCTTTTCCACATGAAATTAAATCTGCCATTCACCTGCCCAGTCTCCCTCTGCACTTCCTCGCAATCCACTGCTGTTTGAAGAGCTTTGAATCATCTGCAACCTTGGTCCCCTGGCTTGTCCTGTTCCGGATCATTCCTGAACACATTAAGCAGCCCAGGTCCCAGTGCCCATCCCTATGGTTCTCCAGCGATGAGCTTTCTCCCTTGGGAAGTCTGCCTGCCGTTTCCTGTCCTTTAATCAGTTAGCGATGCACCGACGTCTGCGCTCTAATCCGATGCACGGGTTACAATTTCTTTTAAACTCCCAACGCAGTAAGCAAATGTCCTGCTACTGCATCGGGAGTGACAATGAGTGCACCGACCTGAACTAACCTGCGCACACAGCACAGGGGCGCCAGGCAGTCTCTCGGCCTTGATTTGTGCATGTAAAATATGATTTATGTGCACAAAAATCTAATTGTTTGGTAAGGCAAGACTTCCTTTTGCTAAAAGCACGTTGACGTTTCCCCGTTAAGCCACGTCTACCTCTATGGCCGGTGACTTTGCTTTTAAGAATGGCCTTCACCATTTTGCCCGGCACGACACCAACTCTGTAGAGACAATGACCCAGCCTTGCTTGACCTGAAAGGGATTTGTGATAGGGGCAGCACTGCTGCCTGGAGCAGGCCCAGAAGGAGCATCCACAGGGCTTCTCAGTTGACAAGAGTCAGAGACTTTTGTGAAAGAAGGTGACCAATCCCTGAATCCCCGGAGAGCCTGTGCAGCTCGGAAACTAATCACTGAATGCCCTATGGCTTTGATGTAGTGTTTGCTGTTTCAGAGGGATGCGAAAGCTAATATTCTGGGAAAGTGACTCGGGCCCGGCCTGAACAGAGGCCCCTGTTTTTCCAAGAACTGTTTGCAAGCCTCGCCTTCCCTCCCTTCCTCCTGCAGAAGCGTTAATGGAGGATCTGGGTCATGTGCAGGGTAAAGGAGTGACGGTTTCAGGCTTCGTTAGGATTACTCTGGGGGGGGGCGATCACACAGACCCGGCCTGCAGTTTCCCCATGCATTTTGGAGCTGTACGAGGTGTTCTTGCTACCAGCCAGCCACCGCCATGGATTCTCATGCACGCTGTTCAGGTTTAGATTTCTGAAGCAAAGCAGAGCTACCAACTACTTCCAGGTCACGAGGGTCGCTCTGGGACAGTGCTGGGACCTTGTGATGTCCTGCCCCAGCTTCTTCTGACGCACAGGGGCTCACGTGGAAGGTCACGGGGGGGGGGGGGGGTAGAGATGTCCGTGCTCCCTGGATGTTCCTGCCCCGGAGGGAAGCAACAGTCGTTCAGGGCCCTAGGATTTTCTGGCATGTCTCTGCAAAGGGACCAGTAAAAAGGAACATATTCCACACAGTAACTGTCGTTTAAAAATAAAATCTTTTACCATAAACTTCAAACAAAGTCACAGTTGTTACTCATCCAGAATAGGAAAATAAAGTCCATTCGAACCACGGTTTCAGTCAAAACCAGTTCTTCCCTCACAGCAGGAGGTGCTCTCAGACTAAGGATCCCCTGCTATCTGCACCCTGAATCCAGAAGACTTCATCAATGCACTCTCCTTCTCACAAAGACAAAGGCTGATCCCTCTTTTGGGACTGAGAGGATGACCGAGCAAATCTGCTGGGCTGCAGCCGAAAACCACACTGACTGCAGCCTCTTCTAATGCAGTCTCAACTTTTTATTAACCTGAACAGAAAATCACACAGACACATTCAGAGAGGGTCAGGAGCTCCTGGAGACACGGGACCTCCTGATCCCAGCTGGGCTCACATTCTTATTCCCCTCTCAGGAGGGTTGCGCCTTCAGAGCTCTCGCTCCCTCTATAGCATATAAGGTGGACCAGATTAAATGCTTGGTTCTGCATAGGTTAAAGGGGGAAACAAGGGTCACGCCATCACATACCCCCCCCCCTCAGCTTGGACCAGCTGGTCTGCGTGTTTTCACTCCCCGTGGATTCCATCCAGGGAAGTGCTTCACATCCCCACTCTCCTTCATCTGGTCTTCTACCAGCTAGGCTTGGGGTCGGGGTTCTAGGGTCACGCTCACCCCCACCTATTAGGACAACACTATGATCACCACCCACTGTGCCCTTCACCCAGTATGCACCCCCAGCCTTTAACTGAGTCCCTTGCTGGCTACAGGTTCCAATCTTGCCTTGGTTGGACTCTTTGGACTGGCTGTGAGACATCATATGGTGGTCCTTTTGGTAGCAGTTGTGGGTACTCTCTGGCCTCTGGTGTCTCCTCTCTGGCATTCCTCTCAGCGCCCTCTGGCCACTGCACAGTGCCAGTCCTGGACCCTCTGTAGTGGCATGCATTGGCTCCTGTGCAGCTCCTCTCTCTGGGGTCTCCACAGTGCCTCTCTGGAGTCACCACAGCAGCGCCTCCATTGGTTTTCCATCGGCAATTCCATCTGGCTTCTTGGCAGTGCCTCTCTCAGGCCTCACTGCAGCACCTGAATCTGGCCCTACGACAGCGCCTCCGACTGGTCTCTCTGCAGCACCTGCATCTAGTTCCTCTTCACTGCCTCCAATAGGCCGATCAGTGCTGCATCCAGCAGTGCATTCTGTATTGCTCATTTCTCCAGATCAGGCTCTGACGCTCCACCATGAGCTTTCTGGTCTCTCCAACTCAGGCACTGCAGGATCAATCCCTTGGCACTCCTCCTGCTCAGTTGCCTTCCTCTCCGTGGGCTCTTGCCACTCAGAGTCTGTTTTGCCTTCAGCCCTATTGCTGCTTTCATCTGTCTCTGGAGTAGATTCCCATTGAAGGGCTGAGCTGCTCCCACTGGGTACGCTGTGATGCCTCCCTCGGGCTTTCTACCGTCTCTCTCCCTGGGCTTTCAACAGCATCTCCTTCTTGAATACCAACAGCGTCTTCCTCTGCATTCCCTGCAGGGCCTCCCGCTGTCTTCTTTGCAGTGACTCTCTCTGGGTAGTCGCCAGTGCTTCTCTCTAGTCCCAGGCGGCGCGAGCTCTCCTTTGCACAGGAGACGATGAGAGCAAGCTGTGCTTCCTGCCTCTTCTTTTCCTTAGCCCAGGACAGCTGGCTCTTTATGAGGCTCTCCCGTAACCGCCTTTGCCCTTCCAGGAGGCTCTGAATCAAAGCTTGCAGGCTTCTTTCAGTCAAGTTTCCGTTTGTTGAGTTCGGGTGCTTAGTGCAGAGCCTGAGCTTCCTGCTGGAGGCTACTCCCTATGCACCCACAGGCAGTTTCACTTTCTGCCGGGGCCACGCCCTCTTCCAGCCACAGTGCACAACTGCTTCTCTCTCTCTTTTTTGTTCAGAGGAAAAAAAATTTAAAAACAAAAAAAACCCAAACAAAACCCTGCCTTTCTGGCACTAACTTCACTGAGTACAAGCCCTAATTCCAAACGGAGTTTTTCTCCTTTGACTGCTATAAACCTAAACCTGCGTTCTTCCAGGCCCCACAGACCACTCTCCATTTTTATAACTTTATATATTGAAATCTAATTATATACAATGCAAAAAAAGCATTGCATACAGAAAAAAGAACTAAGAATATGAATAGCAAAAAAGAAGTAAAAGATAACAAAGTAAAAAGGAAATAAAATAACATATTCATTGATAAAGAAAGACAGTGAAGCAGGGAAGTCAGAAAACGAAGGGAGTATTGCAATAAAATAACAAAACCAAGCAATAAACGTGAACACAGCACTTTCTATAACTAGATCTATACTTTCTTCCAACTAAGAGTCAGAAGGCAGTGCTGGCACTCTTCTGGATTTAGAAAGGAGCTTAGATGTTCAGGAAGGAAAAAGACAAAACAATACACCTACAAGGGTAGCGCAATGCTAAAGAATATCTCAAGGCAATAAAGCATTTCCTCCTCTCCTGTGTAGACTGAGCAAGATCAGGAAATATACGAACCGTCTGTCCAAGGAAAAGGGAAGACAGACTTCTAAAGAATCTCCTCATAACGTCATTAACATCTTGCACGAAAATAAAAGAAACTAACAAATTGGAGCGCCCAACTACGTCACCCTCTAAACTTTCTAAAAATTGAGACAAATTATCAGCAATATGGAGAGAAACAGGCTAAAGATTCTGAGCATTCGCGCCTCGATTAACAGGGAGAAAAAGAGCTTTATTAATAGAAGGAATTTGTCCAGAGTCAAACTGTACTATTTCCACAAAATATTGTTTAAGTGTGGTAAGTGGCATCTCTCCAAACAGTTTAGGAAAATTGAGAAGTCTTAAATGTAAATGTCTGGCCTGGTTTTCCCAAAACCTCCACATGCCGCGACAAGATGTGAGAGTCCTTGACTACAGACAAAAGAACATGCCATACTGGGTCAGACCAAAGGTCCATAAAGCCCAGCATCCTGTTTCCAACAGTGACCAATCCAGGCCATAAGAACCTTCATGGAGAAGGTACAGAGAAGGGCGACCAAAATGATAAGGGGAATAGAACAGCTCCCCTATGAGGAAAGACTAAAGAGATTAGGACTTTTCAGCTTGGAGAAGAGATGGCTGAGGGGATATGATAGAGGTGTTTAAGATCATGAGAGGTCTAGAACGGGTAGATGTGAATCAGTTATTTGCTCTTTCAGATAATAGAAAGACTAGGGGGCACTCCATGAAGTTAGCAAGTAGCACATTTAAGACTAATCGAAGAAAATTCTTTTTCACTCAACGCACAAGTAAACTCTGGAATTTCTTGCCAGAGGATGTGGTTAGTGCAGTTAGTATAGCTGTGTTTAAAAAAGGATTGGATAAGTTATTGGAGGAGAAGTCCATTACCTGCTATTAATTGAGTTGTCTTAGAAAATAGCCACTGCTATTACTAGCAACAGTAACATGGAATAGACTTAGTTTTTGGGTACTTGCCAGGTTCTTATGGCCTGGTTTGGCCTCTGTTGGAAACAGGATGCTGGGCTTGATGGACCCTTGGTCTGACCCAGTATGGCATGTTCTTAATTATGTTCATGGATTGCGCCCTAGTCCTTCTTTTATCCAAAAGAGTAAATAACTGATTCACATCTACCCGTTCTAGACCCCTCATGATCTTAAACACCTCTACCATATCCCCCCTCGGCCGTCTCTTCTCCAAGCTGAACAGCCCTAACCTCTTCAGCCTTTCCTCATAGGGGAGCTGTTCCATTCCCCTTATCATTTTGGTTGCCCTTCTCTGTACCTTCTCCATCGCAATTATATCTTTTTTGAGATGCGGCGACCAGAATTGTACACAGTACTCAAGGTGTGGCCTCACCATGGAGCGATACAGAGGCATTATGGCATTTTCCGTTTTATTCACCATTCCCTTTCTAATAATTCCCAACATTCTGTTTGCTTTTTTGACTGCTGCAGCACACTGCACCGACGATTTCAATGTGTTATCCACTATGACGCCTAGATCTCTTTCTTGGGTGGTAGCGCCTAATATGGAACCTAACATTGTGTAATTATAGCATGGGTTATTTTTCCCTATATGCATCACCTTGCACTTATCCACATTAAATTTCATCTGCCATTTGGATGCCCAATTTTCCAGTCTCACAAGGTCCTCCTGCAATGTATCACAATCTGCTTGTGATTTAATTACACTGAATAATTTTGTTTCATCTGCAAATTTAATTACCTCACTTGTCGTATTCCTTTCCAGATCATTTATAAATATATTGAAAAGCACCGGTGCAAGTACAGATCCCTGAGGCACTCCACTGTTTACCACCCCCCCCCCCCCCTCCACTGAGAAAATTGACCATTTAATCCTACTCTCTGTTTCCTGTCTTTTAACCAGTTTGCAATCCACGAAAGGACATCACCACCTATCCCATGACTTTTTAGTTTTCATAGAAGCCGCTCATGAGGGACTTTGTCAAACGCCTTCTGAAAATCCAAATACACTACATCTACCGGTTCACCTTTATCCACATGTTTATTAATCCCTTAAAAAAATGAAGATTTGTGTGCAAGACTTCCCTTGGGCAAATCCATGTTGACTGTGTCCCATTAAACCATGTCTTTCTATATGCTCTATGATTTTGATCTTGAGAATAGTTTCTACTATTTTTCCCGGCACTGAAGTCAGGCTCACTGGTCTATAGTTACCTGGATCGCCCCTGGAGACCTTTTTAAATATTGGGGTTACATTGCCCACCCTCCAGTCTTCAGGTACAATGGATGATTTTAATGATAGGTTACAAATTTTAACTAATAGATCAGCAATTTCATTTTTGTGTTCCTTCAGAACCCCGGGGTGCATACCATCCGGTCCAGGTGATTTGCTACTCTTTAGTTTGTCAATCTGGCCTACTACATCTTCCAGGTTCACAGTGATTTCGTTCAGTTCGTCTGACTCATTGCCCCTGAAAACCATCTCCGGAACTGGTATCTCCCCAACATCCTCATTAATAAACACAGAAGCAAAGAATTCATTTAGTCTTTCTGCAATGGCCTTATCTTCCATAAGAGCCCCTTTAACCCCTTGGTCATCTAATGGTCCAACCAACTCCCTCACAGGTTTCTTGCTTTGGATATATTTTAAAAAGTTTTTATTATGAGTTTTTGCCTCTATGGCCAACTTAATTTCAAATTCTCTCTTCGCCTGTCTTATGAATGTTTTATACTTAACTTGACAATGCTTATGCTTTATCCTATTTTCTTCAGATGGATCCTTCTTCCAATTTTTGAAGGATGTTTTTTTGGCTAAAATAGCCTCTTTCACCTCATCTTTTAACCATGACGGTAATCGTTTTGCCTTCCTTCCACCTTTCTTAATGCACGGAATACATATGGACTGTGCCTCTAGGATTGTATTTTTAAACAATGTCCAAGCCTGTTGAACACTTTTAACCTTTGTAGCTGCACCTTTCAGTTTTTTTCTAACTATTTTTCTCATTTTATCCAAGTTTTCCTTTTGAAAGTTTAGTGTTAGAGCTGCAGATTTACTTATTGTCCCCCTTCCAGTTATTAGTTTAAATTTGATCATATTATGATCACTGTTGCCAAGTGGCCCCACCACCATTACCTCTCTCACCAAGTCCTGTGCTCCACTAAGAATTAAATCTAAAATAGCTCCCTCTCTTGTTGGTTCCTGAACCAATTGCTCCATGAAGCAGTCATTTATTACATCCAGGAACTTTATGTCTCTAGCAAGTCCTGATGTTACATTTACCCAGTCAATATTGGGGTAATTGAAATCTCCCATTATTATTGCACTGCCAAATTGGTTTGCTTCCCTGATTTCTCTTAGGCTGCGTCAGGAGGGACGGCACCATTAATATTTAACTCTTTTCAGCTGGATGGCAGCCTTCGAGCGAAATACGGGGTATGCGTTGGGGGAATCTTGCGAAAAGTTGTTCCCTTTAAAGTGGACAGTAGAACCTTCATCTCCACACTCCTCTTATTTTTGTGGGTCTACTTTTTTGACATATTTTATTGGTGTTTGGTAACTTTTTAAAAAATTGTATATGAGATTTTAATTTGTCAGCTGTTTTTTAAATATTCTTTTCATTGGTATGTTTTCCTATTATGATTATGTATTATTTATTACGTTTTTCACAAAAATGAACAACATTACAGCATAGTGAGCTTTCCAACTTTACAAATCTAGTGCATGGATTCATACTGTTACATTGCAGTACTCCCAACAACACTGAGCATCTGTATCCCTAGAATGCCATTCTTCCCTCCCCCGCCCAGAAACGCAGCCTCCCCTCTATCCATCTGCCCCCACCATGATTGGACCAATAGAGAAAGATCAGCCCAAGGCATTTGTACTCACTATCCAACACCCAGTATACAGCAAGATGTCTCACCCCTCACACCGAGATCGGTATACACAAAATACAGTGTATCCCCTCCCATAATTATAGCAACAACATTCAAAGCTGATGGCCTTCCCATCAGACAGAAAAAGAGCTCCGTATGATATCTGGTACCAGTGACAAGAACGGTTTCCATCCCTCTGAGAAGCGTTTTTTGCTCTTTGCCCTCAATGGATCTATAGATCTATGTTCTAGCATCGGCAGGTCCACCATATTCGCTTTCCACACTCTGTCGGAGGGACCCACTTCACCCATCCATGTAGATATTATGCCTTCATTAATAGCAATGTCATCCCCCTTTATACCCAATAAGCAAAATGACTCAGACCGAACTAGTGGTGATCGCAGACACACACAGATCGCAGACACAGACACACACATACACACACACACACACACACGTGAATATGAATGCGCTGCCAAAGACAGTGCAAAAAAGTAGCCTGTTGGTAGAATGTGTATTTGTCTTTGTGTCTTGAGAGAATGCGACTGAGTTGAGTGACTCTGTGTGTTTTTGTCTGAGAGAGTATTTGTCTGTCTGTGTCTCTGTGTCCGTGAAAGAGTGACTGTGTGTGAGAGAGAGAGCACAGATCTGTGTGTGTGGGTGTCTGTGAGAGAGAGAGCATGGATCTGTGTGTGTGTGTGTGTGTGTGTGTGTGAGAGAGGGCACGGATCTGTGTGTGTGTGTGTGTGTGTGTGTGTGTGTGAGTGAGAGAGGGCACGGATCTGTGTGTGTGAGAGAGAGAGAGCACGGATATGTGTGTGTGTGGGTATAAGAGCAGAACGTTCTCCTCCCTGCATGAATCCACAGAAATCTCAGGGTGACTGGAAATCAAATGTTCAGGTATGGAAGGTGGGGATTTTTAAAATCTTCATCAGTTTTGATTATTGGCTGTTATTTGATATCTGCTATTTTGAAATAATATTGATGTTTGGGAAATTGTATCATTTTTATGTGTTTTTAATTGGCTATTATTCCATTCAGCTGTTTTAAATATTCTTTTTATTACTATCTTTTTACTGTCATGATTGATGCTTTATATTCCTTGATTTTATTGTTTCCAGGAGCGGCATTTCTATTTTTCCATTCTTGCTCTGCCCATTGACGTTTCCAGTTCTTTTCTGTTTATACTTTCTGCTCTCCTTATTCTGTGTTTGGTGAGGATCTGCTTGCATAACTGAGGTGAGGGGTCCTGCTAGTGAGCAGTTTCTGTGCAGGGATCTGTAGCAGCCTGGCTTGCTCTGATTTCATTATAGGAGGTGTATTGGTGATTTAGGACCTGGTGTAATATTTGCAGTGCTGCCTTTTCATAATCAGGGTGGTTACTGTTTGAGGGCTGGCAGTTACTAATTGTCTTTGTCATTCAGTCTACGCTGGGCTTCCTGCCAGCATGTATTACTATAGGCCTAATACCCTGTGCGTTCTGAATGTGGTTTTTTTTTTGCAGGGTTGTGATCATTTGTGATATTTTTACCTCAGAAGACCGCACTCTCGATGGCCTTTTTCATGTAAAATCGATGATTATAAACGCAGAATTTGTAACTGCGTGCGGTGAGAGCAGGGAAACTTCGCCTAGAGCCACCTAATAGCCGTGCACCCACCTGGAGAGCTTGCGCCACACACAGACCCCACCATTCACCTGTTTCCCATTTCTCCAGGGGACAAATGTTGGGGAAAGGTGGAAGTCACTCAGGGCTGCTGGATTGCCAGCTTCTAGAAATATTGCCCCTGACCCACTACCTGCCTGTCCTCTGCGACCTCTGACCCCTGCCTTCCCCCTTCCGCAGCATTTCCCATCACCAAACGGCGTCACCTTTGCCCCTGCTGATGATTTTATCTGTACCGTGCCTTAAAGGAGAGTTGGGGGCAGGGGGCGCATCTCATCCCTGGCCTCAGGCAGCAGATTGCCTTCAGCTGCCCCTGCTTACAGGCTGATACAGTACAGGGCGCTCTGACAGAACGCACTGTTAACCCGCGATTGGACGCACGTTTTCGACGCGCTAGCTTTACCTCTTATTCAGTAAGGGGTAATAGTGCGTCGAAAAGGCGCATCCAACCCCCTCCCCCCCGAAACTAATAGGGCCCTCAACATGCAAATGCATGTTGAGGGCCCTATTAGTTATTCCCGTGCGATTCACTAAGTAAAATGTGCAGCCAAACCGTACATTTTACTTTCAGAAATTAGCGCCTACCCAAAGGTAGGTGCTAATTTCTGCTGGCGCCGGGAAAGTGCACAGAAAAGCAGTAAAAACTGCTTTTCTGTGCACCCTCCGACTTAATATCATGGCGATATTAAGTCGGAGGTCCCGAAAGTTAAAAAAAGTAAAAAATTAAAAAATATATATTTTAAAAACAGCCCTTGGCTTGAAAACCGGACGCTCAATTTTGCCGGCGTCCTGTTTCTGAGCCCGTGGCTGTCATTGGGTTCGAGAACCGACACCGGCAAAATTGAGTGTCGGCTGTCAAACCCACTGACAGCCGCCGCTCCGGTCCAAAAAGAGGCGCTAGGGACGCGCTAGTGGTTCTGGCGCCTCTTTTTACCGCGGGCCCTAATTTAAATATTTTAGTTTACTGAATCGCGCGCACAGGACACTGGCGCTCTCCCATGGACTTTACTGTATTGGCCTGTTAGAGAGTAAGGCCCGTGGTCATTAGAGCTGGGATTAAGGGTCCTTCCATATTCAGCCTCTGGCTACCTTAGCCGGGATATCCATGGCTGCGGGCTACCTTGATGCTAGCTGGATAAGCCCGGCTGCCACATAACGCTGAAAACTGGGGAGATTTTCTAGAAGACTTCGCCAGAGAATGGCACCGCGCCCTGGAACATCCTCAGACCCCCCCCGGGCACAGACAGCACGGTCAGGCAGGCAGGTTTTTTTTTAAATCCAGGCATTTGTCAGGCTTAAGTGCCAAATGTGCCGAATATGGACTTCCATGTTTCTATGACAGATCTATGAGGGGAATGGCCCCACCGTTTCGGGAATAAACTACCTGCACGGCCTTGGTGCGTAAGGTTATCCCTCAGCCAGGGCTTCTGAAGCTGCCATTAGCATTTCTGAGAAACCCCTGTGCCCTGCCGGGTCTGCATCTTTAATTCAGCAGGCCCGGGGAGCCAGGACGGTGCCGGCCTGACTGGGGATTGCAGGCTCCTGCCGCTGATGCAACCCGGCATGAATATTTACTTTCCTCTGACTCGCTAAGTAGGGTAAAATTTACATTTTCCGAAGCCTGACTTCTCGTCTCCAGCGAGACAGCTGTTTCTGTAAAAGTGTTTATTTTTAGTGACAAAGACTGAGGGAAATGAGAGCAGGAAGGAGAGAACGGCTTTGGCCAGGGAGCTGGCAGCAGAGCAGCTCGGAAGTGAAGGTGGAAATCCTCAGAGAGAGGGGCAGCAGAGGGGCCTGGGTTCAAGTCCCAGCCCAGTTCTTCCACTCCCCAGGGCTGCCAGGGGCTGAGGAGGAGGCTGCGGGCATAGCCCCTGGGGGAGGGGAGGGAGTCACGGTCCTTGTGCAATGGTGACATCTAGTGGCGGGATGAGGGGGACACGAAGGATCCTGGGAGCAGATCCCAGCCCTGGCTCTGGCTGAGCTGAAAGCACAAAGCAGCAGCAGGAGAAAAGTGCCAAGAAAATGAAAAAATAAATTTCATCCCCAGCAACAGGATGGCCGAGAACTCCTGACCTTATTGTGTTAATGTTAGAGCGCGGAACGAGACAAGAAACCTGCGAGAAATAAGCAAAGAGCAGGCCCAGGCTTATTTGTTTGATGTTAGAGCAGAGTTCTTAGCCTCCAGTGAGGCAAGAGAGGAAGTTAGGCAGCGCCGAGCCTGCTGAGGAAAGAGAAGTTTCTGAGCCTGAGATCAGGAGGATGAAGGACGCGAGGAGCCCCGGCCCGGGAGGCTGCAGCAGGAGCGGGGAGGGAGGGCAGGCGAAGGACGCGAGGAGCCCCGGCCCGGGAGGCTGCAGCAGGAGCGGGGAGGGAGGGCAGGCGAAGGACGCGAGGAGCCCCGGCCCGGGAGGCTGCAGCAGGAGCGGGGAGGGAGGGCGGGCGAAGACGCGAGGAGCCCGGCCCGGGAGGCTGCGCAGAGCGGGGAGGGAGGGCAGGCGAAGGACGCGAGGAGCCCCGGCCCGGGAGGCTGCAGCAGGAGCGGGGAGGGAGGGCAGGCAGGTGAAGGAGGCGAGGAGCCCCGGCCCGGGAGGCTGCAGCAGGAGCGGGGAGGGAGGGCGGGCAGGTGAAGGAGGCGAGGAGCCCCGGCCCGGGAGGCTGCAGCAGGAGCGGGGAGGGAGGGCAGGCGAAGGAGGCGAGGAGCCCCGGCCGGGAGGCTGCAGCAGGAGCGGGGAGGGAGGGCAGGCGAAGGAGGCGAGGAGCCCCGGCCCGGGAGGCTGCAGCAGGAGCGGGGAGGGAGGGCAGGCGAAGGAGGCGAGGAGCCCCGGCCCGGGAGGCTGCAGCAGGAGCGGGGAGGGGAGGGCAGGCGAAGGAGGCGAGGAGCCCCGGCCCGGGAGGCTGCAGCAGGAGCGGGGAGGGAGGGCAGGTGAAGGAGGCGAGGAGCCCCGGCCCGGGAGGCTGCAGCAGGAGCGGGGAGGGAGGGCAGGTGAAGGAGGCGAGGAGCCCCGGCCCGGGAGGCTGCAGCAGGAGCGGGGAGGGAGGGCAGGTGAAGGACGCGAGGAGCCCCAGCCCGGGAGGCTGCAGCAGGAGCGGGAGGGAGGGCGGGCAGGTGAAGGACGTGAGGAGCCCCGGCCTGGGAGGCTGCAGCAGGAGCGGGTAGGGGTCCCCCTGGGTTTATACTGCAGGAGCTGAGGCCCACTCACTCGCCCACTCACCCGGCTGCTCGGCATTTTCTGTCTTTCCGATTCGGGGAAAATGAAATCATAAGAAGAGGTTCTAACAGAGTCCAGATTTGTCACCCTAATTTTTTATTAAGAAGCTGAGAGACTGATCAGGATTTTATAGAACTTATCACCCCTCAGCATGTTTTGCAAACCACATACAAAATATTGCTTAGAAATATTTATTGCAGTCTCTTTACATAATCCAATGACTTTTCAGGTGCTTTTTCTTAATTGTATAAGCCACAACTTTGCTCTGTCTGGCCAGACTCACAGTTTCTTTTCTCATTAAACCTGGGACATCTCTTGACCGCAATTGGTGCTTTACTTCAGTCTCAGCACGAAATGAAAGAGTCTCTTCTATATTCTGCTATTGCCGTCTAAATGTGAGATTCAGGTGACCCAAGATAGTAGAGGTGTTATTTTTTCATAATTACCCCACTAGATGGCTTTTCCTGGGATTCAGAGAATGTATAGAAACATTTCCCAATGGAGTTTATCAAGAGAAATCAGGTCTGGCATGTCTTTAAGATCATGAGAGGTCTTGAACAGTAGATGTGAATCAGTTATTTACACTTTCGAATAATAGAAGGACTAGGGGGCACTCCATGAAGTTAGCATGGGGCAAATTTAAGACTAATCGGAGAAAATCCTTTTTCACTCAACGCACAATAAAGCTCTGGAATTTGTTGCCAGAGGATGTGGTTAGTGCAGTTAGTGTAGCTGTGTTTAAAAAAGGTTTGGATAAGAAGTCCATTAATGGCTATTAATCAAGTTTACTTAGGGAATAGCCACTGCTATTAATTGCATCAGTAGCATGGGTTCTTCTTAGTGTTTGGGTAATTGCCAGGTTCTTGTGGCCTGGTTTGGCCTCTGTTGGAAACAGGATGCTGGGCTTGATGGACCCTTGGTCTGACCCAGCATGGCAATTTCTTATGTTCTTATGAGCTCTACATTAGAGGAGTACTCAGTGCCCCGAGGACCAGGAGATAATCTGAGCCCTTCTCCCTCCAAAGCTTAAGCCATTTTCAAAGTCTGTAAATTTCCCACATTTTATGTGAAAAAAAAAAATCCCTGCTGCATCATGGGCCTGCTCAGAGATAAAACCGCCACTGTTCCTGTCTCCTAGATAACAGCCTGCACCTCCTGTCCCAGCACTGATCCTCCAGGCTGCAACCCTGACTCTCAGGACAAAACAAGCAAATCCAGACAAGAAGGCCCAGGCACACTGATTCGGAGGGGGTAAACGTCCCGCAGCAGAAGCCCCTAACTCACCACGGCAGGCAGGCAGACCAGCGGGCAGGGGGCCTGTTTCTGTTTTCTCTGGATCCTGCGGTATTTACCCTGCTGGGAAACTCTCGTTGGGTAAATACTGTAGAGGCGGCCCCACATCTTTTAAAGGGGCCAGGGCAGCTCTGGGTGCTCCTTCCAGCACCTCCAGCCGCTCCCTGAGGTGGGCAGAGGTTATAAATGTTATGAAAATGCCCCTCCCCAGGCCTGTGCCCCTGGTGCACTCACATTAATCCCTGGTGATCTAGTGTTGGAGGCCAGAGCACGGCCTGTGTTCCAGCCCAGAGCCCACAATCCAAGTGGCGCTGGCCTCCAACGCTAATGTACGTGCATCGGGGACCCGGGGGGGTGTGGGATTTACTGCAGGGTATTTTCATGACATTTGTAATCTTCGGCTGGCTGGAGGCTCAGCTGGGAGCCCCTAGATGTACATTAACACCCCAATGCTCCCGAGGAAAGTTACCCACACCTCAATCAAATAGTGAGGCAAGCTGGGCTAGGAGATTAGGACAGAATCAACTAGTAATGAGCTGATTAGCATGCATTTGCATACTAACAAGCTCACTTTATACTGGGGAAGATAAAGCATGGTATTCAGTCTCTGCGTTGAGGCCGTTTACCATGCATTAAGCCTAATGCAGCTTAGTAAATGAGCTGAGTTTACACCTGAGAGAAGTAGTAATGGATCACCTGTCCCTATATCACACATCACATCCCATGGATAAGAGAGATATCACCTCTCCCTATATCACCCATCACATCCCATGGATAAGAGAGATATCACCTGTCCCTATATCATGCATCACATCACATCCCATGGATCAGAGAGATATCACCTGTCCCTATATCGTGCATTACATCCCAAGGATCAGGGAGATATCACCTGTCCCTATATCATGCATCACATCCCCCGGATCAGGGAGATATCACCTGTCCTTATATCATGCATCACATCCCAAGGATCAGAGAGATATCACCTGTCCCTATATCACACATCACATCCCACGGATCAGGAAGATATCACCTGTCCTTATATCTCGCATCACATCCCACGGATCAGGGAGATATCACCTGTCCCTATATCCTGCATTACATCCCAAGGATCAGGGAGATATCACCTGTCCCTATATCCTGCATTACATCCCAAGGATCAGGGAGATATCACCTGTCCCTATATCACACATCACATCCCATGGATAAGAGAGATATCACCTGTCCCTATATCACACATCACATCCCATGGATAAGAGAGATATCACCTGTCCCTATATCACACATCACATCCCACGGATAAGAGAGATATCACCTGTCCCTATATCATGCATCACATCCCATGGATCAGGGAGATATCACCTGTCCCTATATCTCGCATCATATCCATCAGATCAGGGCAATATCATCCTTCACTCTCTCTCACATGCATACAAAACATTAACCCAATATAAAATATAACAAGAAATGGCTTGAAACAATTTCCATTATCCAACTTGGACAAATGTTCTGCAGAATAGAAGAAATAAGAGAGTCCATTGGCTCACATGTGGAAAAAAGTAACTAAAAGGGGCCAAAACAAGAGAGCTGGATCAGCAGCCAAGGAAAAACAGGTGCCAAAGAACTAGTACAGTGAGAAATACACATGTAAATCAAAATCTGATCCAGGAATGGCTAGGAAGAGGTGAAATTAAAGCTAAAGATGAGAGATTTATTGTTTCAGCACAGGACATTGAACTAGAGACAAAATGGTTTACAGCATCCAAACATGCAAAAGCAGGTTGTGTAGCAGAGCTGGCGAGAGTTAGGTGTCTCACTGCGGGCTGCGATGCAAGGTGCGATGTGCTGGTGCACAGAAAGGCACAGCCAGGGAGCATGGCCTCTTCCACTGTAACATCGCCATACCAAGCAGCCCCGGGGATGAGAGAGAAGGAAGACGTCGAGATCGCCTGGGACCTTCCCATTCTCACTGATGCAAGGAAGCCAGGTGATGTGGTAGAGGAGAAAAGCAGACGGGCAGCATTGCGAATGGGAGCGACCTTCCAGGACCAAGTGATGCAATCAGAGTCCTGGAAAGTGGGGCAAACCGATACAGAAAGAATTGGAATTGTTTTGGGCACCACTGGCCCAAGTTGCCTGCCTGTACACTGCGTGTGACACCCTGTGAGCTCCCAAAGGGCGCACAGCATCCCCAGCCTACCTAGGGTACAGGAGACCCAGTCTGGGACCCGAGCCAGGAGCACACTGCATGGCAGCTCCTGCTCCTTATTGTACCTCAGAGGGTAATTAAACTGAACCCGGCCTGCAGGGGGCAGTTAGCAATTGCTTTAGGTTGTCCAGTATCGGGCTGCCTTGCTTCAGTTTGTAGAGAAACTGATCATTAACCCTGCACTTAGGGGTCTGCACTGTCCGTGCGAGGCTGTGGCTGGAACAGGAGGAATCCTCTCTAGTCCCATCAGACCTCTCCAGAAGAGCATTTGAGGTTTTGCAGTTTGATTAGTTGGAAGTTTGCAGCTCAGATTGGCCAAGGCTGGGGCCTTGCAGTGCATCAGCCTAGAACGTCAGATTGTGTGGCCTAACACACATATTTTAAATAAATTTCCCTTTCGTGGAGATTGAAAAGTTGGGTCTACATCGCTTGGATGGGGGTGACCTGGTCCTTCACAATACTGGCCATTCCGACTGCTAACACAAGCTGCTAAGGGATGGATGGGAGCACGGGCAACCAGCAAGTAGGGGTCTGTGATGAGGTCTCCAACAGGAACAGAGATATGAATCCCAGAGCCAGGAGTGCAGGAGCCAGAGCAATGAAGGAACATGGCCAGTCAGGCACAAAGGTCCCAGGGATGAACCTCCGCACTCTGTTCTGCCAGCAAGGGATGCTCCTCTTATATTTTATGACCAATTGGGCCTTCTAATGTTGGGTCCACCTTCTGAGCAACTGACCCCTTGCCTTGCCTATGTGGCTACTCTGCAGGTTTCCGGCCTTTCCCTTCTAGGCTCACTGGTTCAAGCCTTGTCAATCCTGACAATATCCAGAATGTCCTGGCTTAAGGTTGAGGTTTACTCCAGTCATGGTATGCACAAGTAAATCCATTTGGAGATATTAACCTGAGAGATCTCACCCCTTCCTGTGTCGCACATCACATCCCATGATCGGAGCGATATCACATATCTCCGTAGCACATATGGTGTGGGGTATATAACCTCCCAGAAGGTAGCTCAGTAGATAATCCCATGTATGTGATAGGGATAACCTGACCCACAGTTATAATGTATTAGCAGTCTGCAGGAACATGAATGATTAGTAGATTTGTAGAATTATTAGACTGTAAGCTGTATTGAGCAGGGACTGTCCTTTTGTGTGTGCATGCACAGCGTTGTGCGTGTTGTGTGGTGCTATAGAAATGTTAAGTAGTAGGTAGCAGTCATAACATGAAGAATTAGTAGAATTATTAGATTGTAAGCTGTATTGAGCAGGGACTGTCCTTTTGTGTGTGCATGCACAGCCCTGCGCGTGTTGTGTGGTGCTATAGAAATGTTAAGTAGTAGGTAGCAGTCATAACATGAAGAATTATTAGATTAGTAGAATTATTAGATTGAAAGCTGTATTGAGCAGGGACTGTCCTTTTGTGCGTGTGCATGCACAGCGTTGCACGTGTTGTGTGGTGCTATAGAAATGTTAAGTAGTAGGTAGCAGTCATAACATGAAGAATTATTAGATTAGTAGAATTATTAGATTGAAAGCTGTATTGAGCAGGGACTGTCCTTTTGTGTGTGCATGCACAGCCCTGCGCGTGTTGTGTGGTGCTATAGAAATGTTAAGTAGTAGGTAGCAGTCATAACATGAAGAATTATTAGATTAGTAGAATTATTAGATTGTAAACTGTATTGAGCAGGGACTGTCCTTTTGTGCGTGTGCATGCACAGCATTGCACGTGTTGTGTGGTGCTATAGAAATGTTAAGTAGTAGGTAGCAGTCATAACATGAAGAATTATTAGATTAGTAGAATTATTAGATTGTAAGCTGTATTGAGCAGGGACTGTCCTTTTATGTGTGTGCATGCACAGCACTGCGCATGTTGTGAGGTGCTATAGAAATGTTAAGTAGTAGGTAGCAGTCATAACATGAAGAATTATTAGATTAGTAGAATTATTAGATTGTAAACTGTATTGAGCAGGGACTGTCCTTTTGTGTGTGCATGCACAGCCCTGCGCGTGTTGTGAGGTGCTATAGAAATGTTAAGTAGTAGGTAGCAGTCATAACATGAAGAATTATTAGATTAGTAGAATTATTAGATTGTAAACTGTATTGAGCAGGGACTGTCCTTTTGTGTGTGCATGCACAGCCCTGCGCGTGTTGTGAGGTGCTATAGAAATGTTAAGTAGTAGGTAGCAGTCATAACATGAAGAATTATTAGAATTATTAGATTGTAAGCTGTATTGAGCAGGGACTGTCCTTTTGTGTGTGCATGCACAGCGCTGTACGTGTTGTGAGGTGCTATAGAAATGTTAAGTAGTAGGTAGCAGTCATAACATGAAGAATTATTAGAATTATTAGATTGTAAGCTGTATTGAGCAGGGACTGTCCTTTTGTGTGTGCATGCACAGCACTGCGCATGTTGTGAGGTGCTATAGAAATGTTAAGTAGTAGGTAGCAGTCATAACATGAAGAATTATTAGATTAGTAGAATTATTAGATTTTAAGCTGTATTGAGCAGGGACTGTCCTTTTGTGTGTGCATGCACAGCCCTGCGCGTGTTGTGTGGTGCTATAGAAATGTTAAGTAGTAGGTAGCAGTCATAACATGAAGAATTATTAGAATTATTAGATTGTAAACTGTATTGAGCAGGGACTGTCCTTTTGTGCGTGTGCATGCACAGCGCTGCACGTGTTGTGTGGTGCTATAGAAATGTTAAGTAGTAGGTAGCAGTCATAACGTGAATGCAGTTGCAGTGAGGACTTCTCTCTCACTGCTGAGGCGAGGGGAACCAGCCCTGGGCTTTGGATAGACGTAGGTGAGAGCGGGGGCTCTGAGGCTGGGGGTGGGAGGAGGCTGTAAGGCTGTCTGCAGTGATGTGTGTGCGGAGGGGGTCCTGCCTGCAGGTGACCTTCTGCTCCCTTCCAGCTCTGTTATTCTCTGATTTTATTGCTTCCCTGGTTTTTTTTTTAAATACAGTACGAATTCCTTCTGAAAGAAGAGAAAAAGAAAGCCTTGCTTTTCCTTTGGGGACAATTTATTCTGCCTCCTAGCACTTTCCTTTCTCTTGTATCCCTGGCAACCGCAGCTTCATCCTCTGCCGTTGCCGTGGAAACCATGCCGGTCCAGGCTCAAGCCATGCAAAGACAGAGAAGGCAATCAGATAAGCCCTGAAAGCCTGCCAGCAGCCACGGATCAGATGACAGAGCCCCCCGCCGCCCCCCGCCCCTGCAGAAATCACCAGCGAGGGCTGCCATTCCCCTGAAGAGCCTGCACATGACTGTAACACGCTGCCGGGTTTAATCCCCTCTCTGCATTCACCTGTGCCCCGAGGAAGGGTCCCTGTGCCGGCAGACCTGGCTGGGAAGCCTCCACCCCCCCCCCCCCCCCCCCCAATACCGCAGGCTGCTGCAGCCACTTTCAAAGCCACATTAACCCTTTCCCCTTCCTACAGAAGTGAATTAAAAAGCTGCCGCCAGGAACCCATGGCTCAGCCCACAAGAAGGCAACCAGTGCGTGACTGTGGAAAATTATGTCGATATGAACGCCACGGGCCAAGCAGAAGCACAACCACTCCAGACCTTTCCTGCCCCCAGGCAGGAACCAGCACAGCTCCTGCCATCCCCAGTGTAATACAGTACATGCAGTGTAACACCACACATACATCCAGCCCAGGAGCCAGCACAGCTCCTGCCATCCCCAGTGTAATACAGTACATGCAGTGTAACACCACACATACATCCAGCCCAGGAGCCAGCACAGCTCCTGCCATCCCCAGTGTAATACAGTACATGCAGTGTAACACCACACACGCATCCAGCCCAGGAGCCAGCACAGCTCCTGCCATCCCCAGTGTAAAACAGTACATGCAGTGTTACATAGTGCACACACCCCCAGCCCAAGAGCCAGCACAGCTCCTGCCATCCCAGTGTAAAACAGTACATGCAGTGTAACAGTGCACTGCACACCCACCCAGACCAGAAGCCAGCACAGCTCCTGCCATCCCCAGTGTAATACAATACATGCAGTGTAACACCACACATACATCCAGCCCAGGAGCCAGCACAGCTCCTGCCATCCCTAATGTAATACAGTACATGCAG
Organism: Rhinatrema bivittatum; assembly: GCF_901001135.1. NCBI lineage: Eukaryota > Metazoa > Chordata > Amphibia > Gymnophiona > Rhinatrematidae > Rhinatrema > Rhinatrema bivittatum. The sequence continues at coordinate 77,982 of NC_042618.1, read as the reverse complement.
TGTAACACAGTGCACACCCACCCAGCCCAGGAGCCAGCACAGCTCCTGCCATCCCTAATGTAATACAGTACATGCAGTGTAACACCACACATACATCCAGCCCAGGAGCCAGCACAGCTCCTGCCATCCCTAATGTAACACAGTACATGCAGTGTAACACCACACACGCATCTAGCCCAGGAGCCAGCACAGCTCCTGCCATCCCCAGTGTAAAACAATACATGCAGTGTAACAGTGCACATCCCCCCAGCCCAGGAGCAGCATAGCTCCTGCCATCCCTAATGTAATACAGTACATGCAGTGTAACACCACACACGCATCTAGCCCAGGAGCCAGCACAGCTCCTGCCATCCCCAGTGTAAAACAATACATGCAGTGTAACACAGTGCACATCCCCCCAGCCCAGGAGCCAACACAGCTCCTGCCATCCCCAGTGTAAAACAATACATGCAGTGTAACACAGTGCACATCCCCCCCAGCCCAGGAGCCAACACAGCTCCTGCCATCCCCAGTGTAAAACAATACATGCAGTGTAACACAGTGCACATCCCCCCAGCCCAGGAGCAGCATAGCTCCTGCCATCCCTAATGTAATACAGTACATGCAGTGTAACACCACACACGCATCTAGCCCAGGAGCCAGCACAGCTCCTGCCATCCCCAGTGTAAAACAATACATGCAGTGTAACACCACACACACCCCCAGCCCAGGAGCCGGCACAGCTCCTGCCATCCCTAATGTAATACAGTACATGCAGTGTAACACCACACACACACCCAGCCCAGGAGCAGCACAGCTCCTGCCATCCCTAATGTAATACAGTACATGCAGTGTAACACAGTGCACATCCCCCAACCCAGGAGCCAGCACAGCTCCTGCCATCCCCAGTGTAAAACAATACATGCAGTGTAACACAGTGCACATCCCCCCAGCCCAGGAGCCAGCACAGCTTCTGCCATCCCCAGTGTAAATCAGTACATGGAGCTTCTTCAATCCCTAGTGTAATGCAGTACATGGAATGCAACATTGCACAAGCCCCCAGCCCAGGACCTACCAGACATCTGGCTCTTGCTGTCTCCATTGTAACACAATACATGCTGTGTAACACTGCACATGTTCCCTGCCTAGAAGCCAGCAGAGCTCCAGCCTCCCCAGTGCAATACAGTACACGCAGCGCAATGTAGCTCATAACCCCAGCCCAGGAGCCAGCAGATCTCCTGCTTTTCCCGGTGTAACATTGAATATGCCCCTAGTTGAGGATTAGGCTGAGCTCCTGCCATCCCAGCCCAGTAACCAGCAGAGCGTCTTCCATCCCCAGTGTAATAGAGTACACGCAGTGTAAGGCATCATATCCCCCAGCCACGCAGTGTAATGCAGCACATACCACAGCTCAGGAGCCAGCAGAGCTCCTGCCATCCCCAGCATAATGCAGTACATACAGTTTAACACAGCACCCCCCCCCCCCCAGCCAAATTACCAGCAGAGCTCCTGCCATTCCCAGTGTAATTCAGTACACGCAGTGTAACGCAGCACATGCTCTCAGCCCTGGAGTCAGCAGAGCTCCTGCTATCCCTGGTGTAATACAGTGCATGCAGTGTAACACTGCACATGCCCCAGCCCAACATCTTCCAAATCTGATGTGGGCAGGACATCACAATGTCCTTTTCCAAGCAACCTATCTCCAGGGAATCCAGAACATTTTGGTGGACAATATCCACACGAGTGGTCCCTGGATTAAGGGATCATGGATAACTTGTTCAGTGGGGAAAGTCAATGATCAACCCGTTTGCCTTAGAAGACGATAGAAAGGTCAAAAAGCTCCACTACATGCATTCAAGCAGCTACAGATCAGCTCCTGATGCTTTTGTGCTAGATTGGAGAGTCAGTCTACTCTATGTGCATCCACTGATTCCTCTCATCACCAGGACCATCCAGAAAGTCCTTTGGGTCAAGCCAAGGTTAACCCTCATACTGCCAGCCTGGCCATGGAGTTTCCATCTGTCAGTTCAGGCTCCAGTTCCATTAGGAACATCTCCAACTCTCATCACACATCAGAAAAGTAGGAGCTGCCTTCAGAAGCTGCCATTGTTGGCTCTAAAGTCCTGGATGTCGAACGTGCAGTAGTCACCTCCTTACTCCTTCCCAAAGAAGTAGAGGATATACTGATATTCACCAGGAAATTTTCAAGCAGAAGATCTTACAATATCAAATGGAAGAGTTTCTCGACTTGGTGTAGGACCAGTGAACTGGCTCCTTTCTTCTGTGGCCTGAAGGACTTACTTTAATATCTGCTTTGCCTCTCGTCTTCAGATCTTAGCTCCTCATCAGTCAACGTTCATCTCAGTACCACTGCAGCAAATCACCAGCAGGTGGAAGGGGCTCCTTTTGTTCTCGGTTATCTGTGGACCCTTAGTCCGGAGGGTACTCACCGAGGAATAGTCCTGACGAACTCCTCTCTGGAAGATGGAGCAGCAATGTCTAGGGAAGATTCTAGACAAGTGGTAGCAAGCTGGAACAGAGTTCAAGCAGGATCAAGGCAGACAGCCAGTAAACAAGGTCCGGGTCCTGGCAGGGTCAAGGCAGGCGGCAGGCAAGCAAAGTCAGTGTCCAGGCAGGGTCAAGGCAGGTGGCAGGCGAAGCAAAGTCCGGGTACAGGCAGGGTCAAGGCAGGCGGCAGGCAAGGCAAAGTCCGGGTCCAGGCAGGGTCAAGGCAGGCTGCAGGTGAAGCAGAGTCCGGGTCCAGGCAGGGTCAAGGCAGGCGGCAGGCAAGCAGAGTCAGTGTCCAGGCAGGGTCAAGGCAGGTGGCAGGCAAAGCAAAGTCTGGGTACAGGCAGGGTCAAGGCAGGCGGCAGGCAAGGCAAAGTCCGGGTCCAGGCAGGGTCAAGGCAGGCAAAGCAGAGAAGAACCAAGAAGCACACAGGAACCTTATTGCAAAGGCGTCTGTAGGAACCCAGGGAGAGGTTTAAATCTCCCTGGGTCTTGACGTCATCTTCCGGGGCCGGCCTGGACCGCACACCGCGGCCCCTTTAAGGGGCGGGACTTGCCGCTCTCTCCCCAACGCCGTAGTAGAGACGCCGGGGAAAGCATGCCACGGTCCGTGCGCCGCCCGTCGCGCCGGAGGAAGGCCCCGCTCCGGAGCTCCGAGGGAGGTAGGGGGTCCTGGCCGAGGTAGCCCTCGGCCAGGAATCGCAACACCTTTCTCTCTCACTCCTTGGTATCAATATTCATGAAAGGACTGTGGCATTTCAAACTTCAGTTTAATAAACTTCCAGTGCCTTGGGACCTCAATCTAGTTCTGGCTCACCTCTTTCCAAACTTCTCAAGTTGGTGGACTAGAAGTTTCGTACCTGGAATGTTTTGTTTTTCATGGTGGTCACTTTTTCATGAAGAGTAAGTGAACTTCAGGCTCTGGTTCCATATTCATCATACCTTCAGATTTTATCGCTAGGGTGGTTTCACAAACTAACCCCGTTTCTTCTGAAAGTGGTGTCCGCATTCCACATTAATCGAGCTATTGTGCTACCAACATTCTTTCGAAGACCACATGTGCACAAAGGAGACTGAGATCTTCGTTCCTTGGACTGTAGGGAGCCCTGGTGTATTACTTAAAGAGGATTCCAGCCCACTGTCAAGCTTCAAACTGTTTGTGTCCTTTGATCCCATTAGATTAGTTAGGGCAGTTGCCAAATGACCCCTATGCAGTTGGCTTTCATCGTATAAGTGCACTGATATGCTCTGGCTGGTTTACAGACTGCAGACTCTAACAAGGCTCATCAAGTGACTTATCTCTGGGCCACCTCTAATGAGGACATTTGCAAAGGTGTTGCTAGGTCATCTGTTTACAGCTTCATGGTCCACTACTGTCTGGACAGCAAATCCCAAGCTCTTCTGAGCGGCCTGTTCACCCAGTATCCTCTCTCCACCTGGTGGGGCTAGGTTGTTTTTTACGTAAGTGCTTCTGCTGTACTACCCTCAGCCTGGGACTTCCCACGCATATTGGCTAATTCATTCCAGCTTGTCCACAGAGAAAGCAAGTTTGCTTACCTGTAAACAGAGTTTTCCGTAGGCAGCAGGATGAATTAGCCTCCTTTGAGAATTGTCTGCCTCACTAAAACTTAAGCTCTAGAAGAGACTGAAAGGCTCACAAGACAGCATGTGCACAGGGACTCCCTCTCTCACTGACATGCTCTCTCATTCACTCGCACACCTCTCATGCATGTGCACAGGGATCCCTCTCTCACTGACATGCTCTCTCATTCACTCGCACACCTCTCATGCATGTGCACAGGGACTCCCTCTCTCACTGACATGCTCTCTCATTCACTCGCACACCTCTCATGCATGTGCACAGGGATCCCTCTCTCACTGACATGCTCTCTCATTCACTCGCACACCTCTCATGCCTGTGCACAGGGACTCCCTCTCTCACTGACATGCTCTCTCATTCACTCGCACACCTCTCATGCATGTGCACAGGGATCCCTCTCTCACTGACATGCTCTCTCATTCACTCGCATACCTCTCATGCCTGTGCACAGGGACTCCCTCTCTCACTGACATGCTCTCTCATTCACTCACACACCTCTCATGCATGTGCACAGGGACTCCCTCTCTCACTGACATGCTCTCTCATTCACTCGCACACCTCTCATGCATGTGCACAGGGACTCCCTCTCTCACCGACATGCTCTCTCATTCACTCGCACACCTCTCATGCATGTGCACAGGGACTCCCTCTCTCACCGACATGCTCTCTCATTCACTCGCACACCTCTCATGCATGTGCACAGGGACTCCCTCTCTCACCGACATGCTCTCTCATTCACTCGCACACCTCTCATGCATGTGCACAGGGACTCCCTCTCTCACCGACATGCTCTCTCATTCACTCGCACACCTCTCATGCATGTGCACAGGGACTCCCTCTCTCACCGACATGCTCTCTCATTCACTCGCACACCTCTCATGCATGTGGGGCCTCTCTCTCACTGACATGCTCTCTCATTCACTCGCACACCTCTCATGCATGTGGGGCCTCTCTCTCACTGACATGCTCTCTCATTCACTCGCACACCTCTCATGCATGTGCACAGGGACTCCCTCTCTCACTGACATACTCTCTCATTCACTCGCACACCTCTCATGCATGTGCACAGGGACTCCCTCTCTCACTGACATGCTCTCTCATTCACTCACACACTCTCATGCATGTGGGGCCCCTCTCTCACTGACATGCTCTCTCATTCACTCACACACCTCTCATGCATGTGCACAGGGACTCCCTCTCTCACTGACATGCTCTCTCATTCACTCGCACACCTCTCATGCATGTGCACAGGGACTCCCTCTCTCACTGACATGCTCTCTCATTCACTCACACACCTCTCATGCATGAGGGGCCCCTCTCTTTTTCTTCAGCTGCTGGCAGGATGGGCTCCACAATCAGCCCCGCTGGGACTTCTTTCTTTGGCCGCTAGTGGCCCACCAGAGTCTCCTCTTTTTAATTCAGATGGGCTCCACTGGTTGTCCATCAGGTGTCTCTTTTTCCTTTCTGCGGCCGCCAGCAGGATGGGCTCCTCCGGCAGCCCCACTGGAGCCTCTCCTGCCTCATGCATTGCATGGAGTCTGGTCCCTCTGAAATTCAAGTCCTTTAGATTTTAGGCTGGAGCCCGGCTATCAGGCCTTCCATAAGGAGCTGTAGACTTTCATCTTCATGCAGATGTTGTGTATTGACTCCTGGATTTCAAAAGTGTAGTCTGTCCTGGTGATCTTAAGTTTTGGTGTGGGAGCTGTTGGAGGACTGAAAGCAAAAGGCCATCTACTCCGCATCAGACAGCAAGGGATTACCGTTCTCCGGCTGTGTCCTATGACCCTACATGGAAAGGGATGGGATTGTAAGGGTTACCTGGGTTAGGATGGAACCTGTAGTAGTCTGAGTTCACCTTTCTCCTTCAATATTGTGTCTGGTCTCACCAGTACAATCCCAATGTGCAGAACTAAGCAACGTAATATGGAATGTTTATTATTTCTCTGTCCCAGTTTCAAATAAATTATCCTTGCATGCTGCAATAGAAGAATGCTGACTTATTCTACCTCACAAAGGGAGGATAACTTTCAAACAGCTGCATGCAGCAGCTTTTATGTGTGTATGTGACAGCAGTGCATATCATATATGCATGTATTATAAAATATTCATATGTTTATCCCACGACATACGAGCATATGTAGCCAACATGGGAATACAGACAATGCATTGAAACCACATATTTCAATGCATTGAACATGTCTGCTTTATCCACCTATTATAAAAATGTGTGTATATTTTACGTGCAAAAATACCGTAGGATTTACTTACATAACTGGCGATTTACACATGTAGATTGGTGCACTTTCAAACGTACATGCGTGAATGAAATTACCAGTTTAACCAAAAAGTCCAGTTTGTCCAGCCCTCCACCAGGTCATTGATTCCCTCCTGGTTCCTCAGCCTGAGCTCCTCCCAGTTCACCCAGACCTCCCACCCAGTTAGGACTACACAATAAACACGTTTAATATTAGAGATGTGCATCGAGTGCCCGATCGTTTCCGCTTTCAGGTTCGTATGGCCGCGGGAAAATCTCGTATTCCCGCGGATCGGCATTTTTTTTTCATGAAAAATCGTTTTTCGGCTTAGTGCAAAAACTAATGGCTGAAAAACAATTTTTTACGAAAATCTGGGGAAAGTGCAATCGTTTTATCAGTTTCCCGATCCATGACGATTTAGGAAATATCGTACGAATTTCCTAATAGTCAAAAAATGATTGCACATCCCTATTTAATATCGCTTACGCCAGATAATTAGCAGGTGTAAAAATGTGCATGTAAATTGGAAATGTTGCAGGTGTGGACCCTTGGTCCGAGGTGGAGTCGGTGCAACCTGCAGGTCCCCACCGTCAGCTGGCAGAGTTGGACGAGGCAGAGGCCTACCTGGAGCTTCACCTGTACCAGCCAACGTTCCCTTTAGGTTGAGCCTTCGGATACCGGGGCAAGCAGGTCTTAGGTGGGAGCCTCTGCTGATGGAGGGAAGATCTGTGGGATGTCAGGCGTGCAGGAGAAATCGAAGGCAGATTTGGGTCAGGGCAGGCAGTGTTCAAGAGAAGTTCAATAAGCAAGCCAAGGTCAAAACTGAAGATCCATCCAAGGGAAGACGGGATGCATAGGCAGGACAGGATGACCTAGAAACATAGCAAAGGACCAGTCTGCCCAGCAAGCTTATGGTGGTACCTCCATGGTTATTTATTTCCAAGACCGTAAAAGTCAGAGCCCTCATTGGTGATGTCTGAATACAATTCCCACTTACCCCTTGCTGTTGAAGCAGAGAGCAAAGTTGGAGTTGCATCAAAGTATCAGGCTTATTGGTTAAGGGTAGTAACAGCCGCACCAGCAAGTTACACCCATGCTTATTTGTTTTCCCAGACCATAAACCTCAGGGCACTTGTTGGTTGCCCTCTAAATCCAATTCCCCTTTTCCTCCTGCCATTGAAGGCTGACCACAACCACTGATGGATGAGACGAAGATCAGGAACTGGAACACAGAAGACAGGATACTGGCAACTCACATCACTAAGAAGCAGGCCGAGCTGGACTGACAGGAGGCAAGATCCTTAATAGGCCGGAGGCTGAGGCGTCATCCAGTTGCTGCAGGGCTATTTCCACCATGGGCCCATGCACACCCAAGAGGACACAAGGAGAAGGGCAGGAGCAGCGGTGTCTGCCATGCGCCAGCAGCATCTGGCCACAGAGAGAGCAGTCAGGGGAGTGCGAGAGTGGAGACATCCACCACATATCAGTGGCGTCCCACCATGTTCACCGGAGTCAGGTCCAGAGGTAGGAACGGTGGTCCATGGGCCAACCTGCAGGCCACTGATCATAACAGTAAAGTGTATCCATGTGAGCGTCTTTTAAAATAGCAACTCCCTTGTGTAACTAGAACATAAGAACATGCCATACTGGGTCAGACCAAGGGTCCATCAAGCCCAGCATCCTGTTTCCAACAGTGGCCAATCCAGGCCATAAGAACCTGGCAAGTACCCAAACACTAAGAAGATCCCATGCTGCTGATGCAATTAATAGCAGTGGATATTCCCTAATTAAACTTGATTAATAGCCATTAATGGACTTCTCCTCCAAGAACTTATCCAATCCTTTTTTAAACCCAGCTATACTAACTGCACTAACCACATCCTCTGGCAACAAATTCCAGAGTTTAATTGTGCATTGAGTGAAACTCCAAACCCTATGACCTTGCACAAGGAGTACCTCAAGGCTCATCTTTATCCTCCACACTCTTTAATATTTACCTCCTACCCCTCTGCTACTTACTATCCAAACTGGGCTTTCAACACTTTATCTATGCTGATGATGTGCAGATACTGATTCCACACAATAAACAAAGCCATGCAAACCTGGAACACTGCCCTCTCCTCCATCAGCACCTTACTAGCCAACAATGTTCTCGCTCTCAACACTGCTAAAACCGAACTCATCCTCCTCTCTCCCCCCAGCATCACCCATCCCCTAGCACTGTCCACCCCTACCAATATATCCTTCCCTCCACATATACGCAGCCTTGGTGTTACTCTTGACAACCAGTTCAGCTTCAAAAAATTCATCAACACTATCATCAAAGACTGCTATTTCAAACTTCACACACTCAAAAAACTCAAACCCCTTTTGCATCTCAACGACTTTCGCACTATACTCCAAGCCCTCATCCTATCTAAGATTGATTACTGCAACTCCTTGCTCCTGGGCCTACCTAAAAACACCCTACAACCACTGCAACTCCTACAAAATGCGGCAGCCCGCATCCTCACCAATATACACAGAAACGACCACATAACTCCGGTACTCAAACATCTGCACTGGTTGCCTGTATCAGCTCGTATCACCTACAAAACGCTCACCCTTATACACAAATCCCTACACAACCAAAACTTACATTGGTTCAAAGAAGACTTCACCTTTCATAACAGCAACAGACCCACCAGAAAGCAATATCTCGCCACTCTTCACATCCCATCTCCCAAACTCACTAAACTCAACTGCGCTCCACCAAGGAAAGAGCCTTATCCCTCGCTGGCCCCTCCCTCTGGAACAAGCTACCCACCTCACTCCGCCAAGAAACCTGCCCCAAAATTTTTAAACAGAACTTGAAGACCTGGCTCTTCACTCACTCCTACACCTAACCCCCCTCCTCCCCTCTCCACCACCCCCCCTTTTTTCTAAATTGGTACAATTATCTATTCTAGCTACATATGATGTAAGCGCCTCTGCCATTTTTGTAAATATGTAAATTTGTCGAGTATATTTAGTTTGCCTTCCCCCCCACCCTCCTCAGCTCCTCTGTTATCTACCTCCTCCCTCCCTCACTTCCTTGTTCTACTGGTTACTTGTTACATGTAAAGCCTGTTGCTTGTTGCGTTCTCTGTAAACCGACGAGATGTTCCCAACGTGCGTCGGTATATAAATGCCTTTAAATAAATAAATAAAATGAAAAGAACTTTCTCCGATTAGTTTTAAATGTGCCCCATGCTAACTTCATGGAGTGCCCCCTAGTCTTTCTACTATCCGAAAGAGTAAATAACCGATTCACATCTACCCGTTCTAGACCTCTCATGATCTTAAACATCTCTACCATATCCCCCCTCAGTCGTCTCTTCTCCAAGCTGAAAAGTCCTAACCTCTTTAGTCTTTCCTCATAGGGGAGCAGTTCCATCCCCTTATCATTTTGGTCGCCCTTCTCTGTACCTTCTCCATCGCAATTATATCTTTTTTGAGATGCGGCGACCAGAATTGTACACAGTATTCAAGGTGCGGTCTCACCATGGAGCGATACAGAGGCATTATGACATTTTCCGTTTTATTCACCATTCCCTTCCTAATAATTCCTGACATTCTGTTTGCTTTTTTGACTGCCGCAGCACACTGAGCCGACGATTTCAATGTGTTATCCACTATGACGCCTAGATCTCTTTCCTGGGTGGTAGCACCTAATATGGAACTTAACATCGTGTAACTACAGCAAGGGTTATTTTTCCCTATATGCAACACCTTGCACACATTACATTTCATCTGCCATTTGCTTGTCCAATCTTCCAGTCTAATAATCAAGTTGCCTTAGAGAATGGCCACTGCTATTTCTGGCATCAGTAGCATGGGATCCTCTTGGTGTTTGGGTAATTGCCAGGTTCCTGTGGCCTGGTTTGGCCTCTGTTGGAAACAGGATGCTGGGCTTGATGGACCAACAGTCTGACCCAGCATGGCATGTTCTTAAAGTGATCCACTCATAGTTATCCATATGTTGCTTCATCACTGATGTCAGTGTCTCACTGATCTGTAACTTCCTGGAGCCCTTTTCACCAATTAGTCTTACTTTAGCTACCATCCAGTTCTCCAACACAGCGGCTGATTTTAATGATAGATTACATGCCTGCCTCTGGTAATCTGTAATTTCATATTTAAGGGCCTTTAGAACTCTGGGGTGAATACCATCAGATCTTGATGATTTGCTATTATTTATATAACAGAATTAAACAAAATAATAATTTAATACCCTGGGCCCTGAAGTGAGAGAGAGAAGCAGAGATGTATTAGCTCTAACAGAGATGCTGTGTTTTTTAAATCTAACTAATTGCTTGCTAATCTGTAGAGGCTTGGACAGGAAGGAAAGGTAAACAGAGAACTCTTAGACAGGAAGGAAAGGTAAACAAGCAATTGAGCTGAGCCTTGCTCCTGCTTAATGTTTCTGCACTGAAAGGAAGAATTCAGAGCCGGATTGCAGAGAGATAAGAAGAGGAGCAGAGCCATTCCTGTGTAGAAAGAAAAAGGTCAGAGAGCACAAGAGATTCAATGGCTGAGGAAAATCCACAACCCCGGCAGATAGTGGTTAAGCTCTTTTAGAAAAGGAGAACCTTTGAAGAAAGAGTTGGGAAAAGGGGAAATGGTGTGAAAGGAAATTTAGTTTGAAATTAAAGTTTCCCAGCAGAGACGCATGAAAGTTAAAACTCTGAGGGGCAAATCTTTAAAGGTATGCGCAGGTGCAGATTTGTTCGTGCAACCCGGCGCGAAAAAATCTACGCCCGATTTTATAACATGCGCGTGCTGCCGCGCATGTTATAAAATCCAGGGTCAGTGTGCCTCGGAGGGAATTGTCCTTCCGCCTCCCCCCACCTTCCCCTCTCTAACCCATCCCCCAGCCCTACCTAAATCCCCCTCCTAACCTTTATCGAAGAAGTTACGCCTGCCTCTGGGCAGGCGTAACTTGCGCGCGCCGGCTCTCCATCCCCCGGCGACTGTGCCGGAGGCCTCTGGTCCCGCCCCCAGCCCCGCCCCCGGAACGCCCCCTTTTTGCAAGCCCCGGGACTTACGTGCGTCCCGGGGCTTGCGTGCGCCGCCGAGCCTATGCAAGACAGGCTCGGCGCACGCAGGGGCAGGTTTTCGGGGGCTACGCGTGTATCTTACGCGCATACCCCTTTGAAAATCTGCCCCTGAATGAAGAAAAGCGGGAATGAAATCTGCTTATTTGTGAATTTGGCCACTAAATCCCAGCATTTGTTCAGACAGAGGCTGGTATTGAAACCAGAAGCTGTAACCACTGACTGAAGCACAAATACCCTGGCAGGGGAGGGGGAACTGCTGGTTTTCCTTTCAGACCTGCACAGGAGATTTTGTTCCAATCAAACCCTTGTTAACAACTGGGGAAGAGGAAATCTAGAGCAGTGTGCCAGTAAGACTGACAGACACATAATCAGAGAAGAGGAAGTAAATGGGAGTAACAGACAGGAATTAGTTAAGAAGACATTTTCTAGCTTATTTTCTGTTATTACCCAGTTCACAGTCCAGTTCAGTGGTTTCGGCAAATAAGGCATACAGCTACCTAGACTCTGCCGGACGATCACTCGCCTTAAGAGGACATAGTCTCTCTTTTTGATTTTGGTGTGGACCAGAAAAACCAGATGATGAAAGATTACTAGAAGAAGAAGAAGAAGAAAGTGTGCCTAAGCACTCCTGCTACAGCTGCAAGGACTGCAGGACTGCGAGCTATTTCTGGCAAAGACCTTGCATTTCTGGCCAGAAACAGAACGGTGCAGGCAGAAAATACTCACATAAACACTCGGGGACTCACAGAAGGGGAGGCCCAGAGCCAGGTGCAAGGAAAGGCTGACGGAAATTTAGTGTTCTCGTCTTTTGCAAATTAAAGATAATTTATATAAACTCAGAGATATTCAGAGTAAGAACTGAAACCCGCAAAAAACAATGAATGAAAATATTTTGAGAAAAGATTCATGATGTTGTTTTAAGAAATACAAACTATAAGTTTGTGTTGATCCTTTCCACTGAAACATATCTGCAGTTTTTTTATGCTGTGTTGGTGATATTTGTACCTGCGTGATAAGAGAAATAAAGAACGGGAATAGTTGGAACTTCATTGAAAAACCTGAAAAGGAAAAGTTTAATAGTAAAAGGCAAACCTTCAACAGAAATAAATTTAGCTAAAGAATATTTCACTTCTACTTGTTAAAAGGGTTCCTGGAAAGTATTTGAAGAAGTTTGTTTCCAAAATAATTTTCCAGCAATTCATGTTCTATTTCAAAATATCCATATTTATTTTGTTCTCTTGTATTTATAGAGGACTCCTTATTTACATTGTACACTTGTATATAATTATCCTCATCATCTATCTCTTTTATTTCTTATAGTCCCAGTTCATGAACCCTTGTTAATTGTAACTGCTTCTCTTCTCCATGTTTATTTATGTTTTTGGTTATATTTTTGCACCCCTGTTTTCTGTAAACCGACATGATCAAAACCTTAAATAAATAAAATAAATAAATAAAAATACATTTTATTGAATTAGAGTCAAGGTTTTTATTGTTCTCAATTAATACATTGCATTTCTGGATTTAATTTTATTTTTTTTTCTACAATCAAACCTTATGGAGCTTACTTCTCTCCTATACCCATGGGGAAAAGACTTGTATTGTTTATAATCACAATACAGAGAGGAGAGGTTATTTACACGTGAGGAAAGGTGAGAGAGAGAGGGTTTCCTCTATAATCACAATACAGAGAGGAGGGGTTATTTACACGTGAGGAAAGGTGAGAGAGAGAGGGTTTCCTCTATAATCACAATACAGAGAGGAGGGGTTATTTACACGTGAGGAAAGGTGAGTGAGCGAGGGTTTCCTCTATAATCACAATACAGAGTGAAAAGGATATTTTACATGAGGAAAGTTGAGGGGGGAGGGTTTCCACTACAATCACAATACATTACACGGGCCGATACAGTAAAGTCCACGGGAGAGCAGGCGAATGCCTGCTCTCTTGGCACGCAGACAGGCCACTCTCCTGTGCGCGCGATACAGTATGCAAATAGGTCCGGCGGTGGAAACAGGTAAGAAGAGGCACTAGGTACACTAGCGCGTCCCTAGCGCCTCTTTAGGGACAGGAGCGGCGGCTGTCAGCAGATTTGACAGCCGATGATCACATTTGCCGGCGTCAGTTCTCGAGCCCGCTGACAGCCACGGTTTCAGAAATCGGATGCCGGCAAAATTGAGCGTCCGGTTTTCAACCCGCGGGCCTACTTTGAATATTTTCTTCTTTTACTCTTCGGGACCTCTGACTTAATACCGCCATGATATTAAGTCGGAGGGTGCACAGAAAAGCAGTTTTTACTGCTTTTCTATGCACTTTACCGGCGCCGGCAGAAATTAGCACCTACCTTTGGGTAGGCGCTAATTTCTTAAAGTAAAATGTGCGGCTTGGCTGCACATTGTACTTACTGAATCGCGCAGGAATACCTAATAGGGCCATCAACAGGCATTTGCATGTTGTGGGTGCTATTAGGTTCGGGGGTTGGACGCGCGTTTTCGGCCCCTTACTGAATAAGGGGTAACACTAGCGTGTCGAATCGCGCGTCCAATAGAGGGTTAACAGTGCGCGCCGGAGCGCACTGTACCGACCCGACAGAGAGGAAGGATTATTTTACATGTGAGGAAAAGTGAGAGAGAGATGGTTTTCTTTATAATCACAATATAGAGAGGAAGGTTTCTTTTACACGTGAGGAAAGGTGAGAGAGAGAAAGTTTCCGCTATAATCACGATACAGAGAGGAGAGGTTATTTTATACATGAGAAAATATGAAGGAGAGAACGTTTCTGCTATAATAATCACAATAAAGAAAGGAAGGGTTATTTACCTATGAGGAAAGGTAAGGGAAAGAGTGTTTCCGCTATTATCACAAATCAGAGAGGAAGGGTTATTTTACATGTTAGCGAGACAGAGTTTCCTCTATAGAGAGAGTTTCTGCTATAATCACAATACAGAGAGGAAGGGTTATGTACACATGAGGAAAGGTGAGAGAGAGTTTTCTCTATAATCACAATATAGTGCTCCTACCATGTGACAGGGGCCAGCCAATGGCACAGATACCCTGTCACATGGTAAGGGCAAAGGGCCATCGGCACCTGTGATGCTTTCACCGGTCCGTACACCGTCAATTGTGTCAGTTCCAGGGTCCAATCCCTGAAAGAGCTTTCCTGACCATTCGAAAACTCAAATAGAAGTTCAAGGTTATTTATCATTACAAATCCTCAGACAGGATTTGTAATGATAAATAACCTGGATGGAAGGCAGAAGCCTTCCCCACTGAGCCAGCGACTCAATTTCCAAAAGCTGGCTTCAGAAGTTCATCTCAAGTCCAAAGTCTGGCCCCCATGGGCCTAACTGCCACCTCCCTCCATACCTCTGGGATATCAACTCTTCCCCCAAGGTACAACCACCCACTGGCAGTCTCTCAAATAATATCCTGAAGTAGGCACATCCGGACAGTCACACAGCCTGTATCTCCCGACTCACCTTCCTGGAAGTCCCACCAGTTCTCCATCTAAGCAGGAGCACCAAAGTTCCAGTCTTGCCGAGCAGCGGGTAGCAGGGTCCTTCTCCTTCCATCCCCAGCAGGAGACTGAGACTGCTGGGTTAGGGAGTCTCTCTTATACTCTGTAAACTCCTCCTCCTCTGCCAGCTGATTGGCTCCGGGGAAGTCCCACCCTTAACCTCCCACACCTGTGTTTGTCTCTATGGTTACAGGGGAAGCCACCAGTGTATATCCTTGACTCTGTGTCGCCTGGGTTTTCTTCCCCCTCCTTCTAGAACTTTGGTTCCAGGGAGGTTTTTTTGTTCCTGGCTTTATTCTACCTACTCAGACTGGCATAGTGACCCCGTCACAGCGCCATTTTGATTAGTGGCAGCCAATGGCCTGAGAGCGGGAGATTGCTCCCGGGACTCCCACTGGACCACCAGGTACTTGAAAAAGGTTTTGGGGGGTTTGGGAGTGTGGGCAAAGCTAAGGGATCAGTTTTAAAGGGTCGGGGTTTGTTTAGGGATTGTTTTGGTGTGCCGTTTTTCCACGCCCTCCCCCAAAACGATAAGAGAACCCCACGAACAATTTCGTGGGGTTTTCCTATCGGTTTCGGGTAGCCCCCGATTTCTGACAGTACTGAGACCCACACACACACACACACAGCTCTGCCAATGCACCTCCCTCCTGCCCTGCAGCACCCCTGCTATTCCAGTACTGAGACCCTCACACACACACACACAGCTCTGCCAATGCACCTCCCTCCTACCCTGCAGCACCCCTGCTATTCCAGTACTGAGACCCTCACACACACACACACAGCTCTGCCAATGCACCTCCCCCCTACCCTGCAGCACCCCTGCTATTCCAGTACTGAGACCCTCACACACACACACACAGCTCTGCCAATGCACCTCCCTCCTACCCTGCAGCACCCCTGCTATTCCAGTACTGAGACCCACACACACACACACAGCTCTGCCAATGCACCTCCCTCCTACCCTGCAGCACCCCTGCTATTCCAGTACTGAGACCCTCACATACACACAGCTCTGCCAATGCACCTCCCTCCTGCCCTGCAGCACCTCCTGCTATTCCAGTACTGAGACCCTCACACACACACACAGCTCTGCCAATGCACCTCCCTCCTGCCCTGCAGCACCCCCTGCTATTCCAGTACTGAGACCCTCACACACACACACACAGCTCTGCCAATGCACCTCCCTCCTGCCCTGCAGCACCCCCTGCTATTCCAGTACTGAGACCCTCACACACACACACAGCTCTGCCAATGAACCCCCTCCTACCCTGCAGCACCCCTGCTATTCCAGTACTGAGACCCTCTCTCACACACACACAGCTCTGCCAATGAACCCCCTCCTACCCTGCAGCACCCCTGCTATTCCAGTACTGAGACCCTCACATACACACAGCTCTGCCAATGCACCTCCCCCTCCTGCCCTGCAGCACCCCTGCTATTCCAGTACTGAGACCCTCACACACACACACACAGCTCTGCCAATGCACCTCCCTCCTACCCTGCAGCACCCCTGCTATTCCAGTACTGAGACCCTCACACACACACACAGCTCTGCCAATGCACCTCCCTCCTACCCTGCAGCACCCCCTGCTATTCCAGTACTGAGACCCTCACACACACAGCTCTGCCAATGCACCTCCCTCCTGCCCTGCAGCACCCCTGCTATTCCAGTACTGAGACCCTCTCTCACACACACACAGCTCTGCCAATGAACTCCCTCCTACCCTGCAGCATCCCTGCTATTCCAGTACTGAGACCCCCCCCCACACACACACACAGCTCTGCCAATGCACCTCCCTCCTACCCTGCAGCACCCCTGCTATTCCAGTACTGAGACCCTCTCTCACACACACACAGCTCTGCCAATGAACCCCCCTCCTACCCTGCAGCACCCCTGCTATTCCAGTACTGAGACCCTCACATACACACAGCTCTGCCAATGCACCTCCCTCCTGCCCTGCAGCATCCCTGCTATTCCAGTACTGAGACCCTCACATACACACAGCTCTGCCAATGCACCTCCCTCCTGCCCTGCAGCATCCCTGCTATTCCAGTACTGAGACCCTCACATACACACAGCTCTGCCAATGCACCTCCCTCCTACCCTGCAGCACCCCTGCTATTCCAGTACTGAGACCCTCACATACACACAGCTCTGCCAATGCACCTCCCTCCTGCCCTGCAGCACCCCTGCTATTCCAGTACTGAGACCCTCTCTCACACACACACAGCTCTGCCAATGCACCTCCCTCCTACCCTGCAGCACCCCTGCTATTCCAGTACTGAGACCCTCACATACACACAGCTCTGCCAATGCACCTCCCTCCTGCCCTGCAGCATCCCTGCTATTCCAGTACTGAGACCCTCACACACAGCTCTGCCAATGCACCTCACTCCTACCCTGCAGCACCCCCTGCTATTCCAGTACTGAGACCCTCACACACACAGCTCTGCCAATGCACCTCCCTCCTGCCCTGCAGCACCCCTGCTATTCCAGTACTGAGACCCTCACACACACACACACACACACACACACACACACAGCTCTGCCAATGCACCTCCCTCCTACCCTGCAGCACCCCTGCTATTCCAGTACTGAGACCCCACACACACACACACACACACAGCTCTGCCAATGCACCTCCCTCCTGCCCTGCAGCACCCCTGCTATTCCAGTACTGAGACCCTCACACACACACACACAGCTCTGCCAATGCACCTCCCTCCTGCCCTGCAGCACCCCTGCTATTCCAGTACTGAGACCCCCCCCCACACACAGCTCTGCCAATGCACCTCCCTCCTACCCTGCAGCACCCCTGCTATTCCAGTACTGAGACCCTCACACACACACACACACACACACAGCTCTGCCAATGCACCTCCCTCCTACCCTGCAGCACCCCTGCTATTCCAGTACTGAGACCCTCACACACACACACACAGCTCTGCCAATGCACCTCCCTCCTGCCCTGCAGCACCCCTGCTATTCCAGTACTGAGACCCTCCCACACAGACACACACACACAGCTCTGCCAATGCACCTTCCTCCTGCCCTGCAGCACCCCTGCTATTCCAGTACTGAGACCCCCCCCCCCCCACACACAGCTCTGCCAATGCACCTCCCTCCTGCCCTGCAGCACCCCTGCTATTCCAGTACTGAGACCCTCACACACACACACACACACAGCTCTGCCAATGCACCTCCCTCCTACCCTGCAGCACCCCTGCTATTCCAGTACTGAGACCCTCACACACACACACACAGCTCTGCCAATGCACCTTCCTCCTGCCCTGCAGCACCCCTGCTATTCCAGTACTGAGACCCTCACACACACAGCTCTGCCAATGCACCTCCCTCCTACCCTGCAGCACCCCCTGCTATTCCAGTACTGAGACCCCACACACACACACAGCTCTGCCAATGCACCTTCCTCCTGCCCTGCAGCACCCCTGCTATTCCAGTACTGAGACCCCCCCCCCCCCACACACACACACACACACACAGCTCTGCCAATGCACCTCTCTCCTGCCCTGCAGCACCCCCTGCTATTCCAGTACTGAGACCCTCACACACACACACACACACAGCTCTGCCAATGCACCTCCCTCCTACCCTGCAGCACCCCTGCTATTCCAGTACTGAGACCCACACACACACACACACACACACAGCTCTGCCAATGCACCTCCCTCCTGCCCTGCAGCACCCCTGCTATTCCAGTACTGAGACCCTCACACACACACACACAGCTCTGCCAATGCACCTCCCTCCTACCCTGCAGCACCCCTGCTATTCCAGTACTGAGACCCTCACACACACACACACAGCTCTGCCAATGCACCTCCCTCCTACCCTGCAGCACCCCTGCTATTCCAGTACTGAGACCCCCCCCCCCCACACACACACACAGCTCTGCCAATGCACCTCTCTCCTGCCCTGCAGCACCCCTGCTATTCCAGTACTGAGACCCTCACACACACACACACAGCTCTGCCAATGCACCTCCCTCCTACCCTGCAGCACCCCTGCTATTCCAGTACTGAGACCCCCCCCCCCCACACACACACACACACAGCTCTGCCAATGCACCTCCCTCCTACCCTGCAGCACCCCTGCTATTCCAGTACTGAGACCCTCACACACACACACAGCTCTGCCAATGCACCTCCCTCCTGCCCTGCAGCACCCCTGCTATTCCAGTACTGAGACCCTCACACACACAGCTCTGCCAATGCACCTCCCTCCTGCCCTGCAGCACCCCTGCTATTCCAGTACTGAGACCCACACACACACACAGCTCTGCCAATGCACCTCCCTCCTGCCCTGCAGCACCCCTGCTATTCCAGTACTGAGACCCTCACACACACAGCTCTGCCAATGCACCTCCCTCCTGCCCTGCAGCACCCCTGCTATTCCAGTACTGAGACCCCCACACACACACACAGCTCTGCCAATGCACCTCCCTCCTGCCCTGCAGCACCCCTGCTATTCCAGTACTGAGACCCCCCACACACACACACAGCTCTGCCAATGCACCTCCCTCCTGCCCTGCAGCACCCCTGCTATTCCAGTACTGAGACCCCCCACACACACACACAGCTCTGCCAATGCACCTCCCTCCTACCCTGCAGCACCCCTGCTATTCCAGTACTGAGACCCTCACACACACACACAGCTCTGCCAATGCACCTCCCTCCTGCCCTGCAGCACCCCTGCTATTCCAGTACTGAGACCCTCACACACACACACAGCTCTGCCAATGCACCTC
The DNA here is from genome assembly GCF_901001135.1 of Rhinatrema bivittatum. NCBI lineage: Eukaryota > Metazoa > Chordata > Amphibia > Gymnophiona > Rhinatrematidae > Rhinatrema > Rhinatrema bivittatum. The sequence continues at coordinate 58,275 of NC_042618.1, read as the reverse complement.
CCTCCTGCCCTGCAGCACCCCTGCTATTCCAGTACTGAGACCCCCACACACACACACACACACACAGCTCTGCCAATGCACCTCCCTCCTGCCCTGCAGCGCCCCTGCTATTCCAGTACTGAGACCCTCACACACACACACAGCTCTGCCAATGCACCTCCCTCCTGCCCTGCAGCACCCCTGCTATTCCAGTACTGAGACCCCCCCCCACACACACACACACACAGCTCTGCCAATGCACCTCCCTCCTGCCCTGCAGCACCCCTGCTATTCCAGTACTGAGACCCCCACACACACACACAGCTCTGCCAATGCACCTCCCTCCTACCCTGCAGCACCCCTGCTATTCCAGTACTGAGACCCTCACACACACACAGCTCTGCCAATGCACCTCCCTCCAGCCCTGCAGCACCCCTGCTATTCCAGTACTGAGACCCTCACACACACACACACACACAGCTCTGCCAATGCACCTCCCTCCTACCCTGCAGCACCCCTGCTATTCCAGTACTGAGACCCTCCCCACACAGACACACACACACAGCTCTGCCAATGCACCTCCCTCCAGCCCTGCAGCACCCCTGCTATTCCAGTACTGAGACCCTCACACACACACAGCTCTGCCAATGCACCTCCCTCCTACCCTGCAGCACCCCTGCTATTCCAGTACTGAGACCCTCACACACACACAGCTCTGCCAATGCACCTCCCTCCTACCCTGCAGCACCCCTGCTATTCCAGTACTGAGACCCTCACACACACACACACAGCTCTGCCAATGCACCTCCCTCCTACCCTGCAGCACCCCCTGCTATTCCAGTACTGAGACCCTCACACACACACACACAGCTCTGCCAATGCACCTCCCTCCTACCCTGCAGCACCCCTGCTATTCCAGTACTGAGACCCCCCACACACACACACACAGCTCTGCCAATGCACCTCCCTCCTACCCTGCAGCACCCCCTGCTATTCCAGTACTGAGACCCTCACACACACACACACAGCTCTGCCAATGCACCTCCCTCCTACCCTGCAGCACCCCTGCTATTCCAGTACTGAGACACCCCCACACACACAGCTCTGCCAATGCACCTCCCTCCTACCCTGCAGCACCCCTGCTATTCCAGTACTGAGACCCTCACACGCACACACACAGCTCTGCCAATGCACCTCCCTCCTACCCTGCAGCATCCCTGCTATTCCAGTACTGAGACCCCCGCACACACACACACAGCTCTGCCAATGCACCTCCCTCCTACCCTGCAGCACCCCTGCTATTCCAGTACTGAGACCCCCCCACACACACACACACAGCTCTGCCAATGCACCTCCCTCCTGCCCTGCAGCACCCCTGCTATTCCAGTACTGAGACCCTCACACACACACACACAGCTCTGCCAATGCACCTCCCTCCTACCCTGCAGCACCCCTGCTATTCCAGTACTGAGACCCCCCCCACACACACACACACAGCTCTGCCAATGCACCTCCCTCCTGCCCTGCAGCACCCCTGCTATTCCAGTACTGAGACCCTCACACACACACACACAGCTCTGCCAATGCACCTCCCTCCTACCCTGCAGCACCCCTGCTATTCCAGTACTGAGACCCCCCCACACACACAGCTCTGCCAATGCACCTCCCTCCTGCCCTGCAGCTCCCCTGCTATTCCAGTACTGAGACCCCCCCCCCACACACACACACACACAGCTCTGCCAATGCACCTCCCTCCTGCCCTGCAGCACCCCTGCTATTCCAGTACTGAGACCCTCACACACACACACAGCTCTGCCAATGCACCTCCCTCCTACCCTGCAGCACCCCTGCTATTCCAGTACTGAGACCCCCGCACACACACACAGCTCTGCCAATGCACCTCCCTCCTGCCCTGCAGCACCCCCTGCTATTCCAGTACTGAGACCCTCACACACACACACAGCTCTGCCAATGCACCTCCCTCCTACCCTGCAGCACCCCTGCTATTCCAGTACTGAGACCCCCCCCCACACACACACACAGCTCTGCCAATGCACCTCCCTCCTGCCCTGCAGCACCCCTGCTATTCCAGTACTGAGACCCTCACACACACACACACAGCTCTGCCAATGCACCTCCCTCCTACCCTGCAGCACCCCTGCTATTCCAGTACTGAGACCCCCCCACACACACAGCTCTGCCAATGCACCTCCCTCCTGCCCTGCAGCTCCCCTGCTATTCCAGTACTGAGACCCCCCCCCCCCACACACACACACACACAGCTCTGCCAATGCACCTCCCTCCTGCCCTGCAGCACCCCTGCTATTCCAGTACTGAGACCCTCACACACACACACAGCTCTGCCAATGCACCTCCCTCCTACCCTGCAGCACCCCTGCTATTCCAGTACTGAGACCCTCACACGCACACACACAGCTCTGCCAATGCACCTCCCTCCTACCCTGCAGCATCCCTGCTATTCCAGTACTGAGACCCCCGCACACACACACAGCTCTGCCAATGCACCTCCCTCCTGCCCTGCAGCACCCCTGCTATTCCAGTACTGAGACCCCCACACACACACACACAGCTCTGCCAATGCACCTCCCTCCTGCCCTGCAGCACCCCTGCTATTCCAGTACTGAGACCCCCACACACACACACAGCTCTGCCAATGCACCTCCCTCCTGCCCTGCAGCACCCCTGCTATTCCAGTACTGAGACCCTCACACACACACACAGCTCTGCCAATGCACCTCCCTCCTGCCCTGCAGCACCCCTGCTATTCCAGTACTGAGACCCCCACACACACACACACACACACAGCTCTGCCAATGCACCTCCCTCCTGCCCTGCAGCGCCCCTGCTATTCCAGTACTGAGACCCTCACACACACACACAGCTCTGCCAATGCACCTCCCTCCTGCCCTGCAGCACCCCTGCTATTCCAGTACTGAGACCCCCCCCCACACACCACACACACACAGCTCTGCCAATGCACCTCCCTCCTGCCCTGCAGCACCCCTGCTATTCCAGTACTGAGACCCCCACACACACACACAGCTCTGCCAATGCACCTCCCTCCTACCCTGCAGCACCCCTGCTATTCCAGTACTGAGACCCTCACACACACACAGCTCTGCCAATGCACCTCCCTCCAGCCCTGCAGCACCCCTGCTATTCCAGTACTGAGACCCTCACACACACACACACACAGCTCTGCCAATGCACCTCCCTCCTACCCTGCAGCACCCCTGCTATTCCAGTACTGAGACCCTCCCCACACAGACACACACACACAGCTCTGCCAATGCACCTCCCTCCAGCCCTGCAGCACCCCTGCTATTCCAGTACTGAGACCCTCACACACACACAGCTCTGCCAATGCACCTCCCTCCTACCCTGCAGCACCCCTGCTATTCCAGTACTGAGACCCTCACACACACACAGCTCTGCCAATGCACCTCCCTCCTACCCTGCAGCACCCCTGCTATTCCAGTACTGAGACCCCCCCACACACACACACACAGCTCTGCCAATGCACCTCCCTCCTACCCTGCAGCACCCCCTGCTATTCCAGTACTGAGACCCTCACACACACACACAGCTCTGCCAATGCACCTCCCTCCTACCCTGCAGCACCCCTGCTATTCCAGTACTGAGACACCCCCCACACACACAGCTCTGCCAATGCACCTCCCTCCTACCCTGCAGCACCCCTGCTATTCCAGTACTGAGACCCTCACACGCACACACACAGCTCTGCCAATGCACCTCCCTCCTACCCTGCAGCATCCCTGCTATTCCAGTACTGAGACCCCCGCACACACACACAGCTCTGCCAATGCACCTCCCTCCTGCCCTGCAGCACCCCCTGCTATTCCAGTACTGAGACCCTCACACACACACACACAGCTCTGCCAATGCACCTCCCTCCTACCCTGCAGCACCCCTGCTATTCCAGTACTGAGACCCCCCCACACACACACACACAGCTCTGCCAATGCACCTCCCTCCTGCCCTGCAGCACCCCTGCTATTCCAGTACTGAGACCCTCACACACACACACACAGCTCTGCCAATGCACCTCCCTCCTACCCTGCAGCACCCCTGCTATTCCAGTACTGAGACCCCCCCACACACACAGCTCTGCCAATGCACCTCCCTCCTGCCCTGCAGCTCCCCTGGTATTCCAGTACTGAGACCCCCCCCCCCCACACACACACACACAGCTCTGCCAATGCACCTCCCTCCTGCCCTGCAGCACCCCTGCTATTCCAGTACTGAGACCCTCACACACACACACAGCTCTGCCAATGCACCTCCCTCCTACCCTGCAGCACCCCTGCTATTCCAGTACTGAGACCCCCGCACACACACACAGCTCTGCCAATGCACCTCCCTCCTGCCCTGCAGCACCCCCTGCTATTCCAGTACTGAGACCCTCACACACACACACACAGCTCTGCCAATGCACCTCCCTCCTACCCTGCAGCACCCCTGCTATTCCAGTACTGAGACCCCCCCCCACACACACACACAGCTCTGCCAATGCACCTCCCTCCTGCCCTGCAGCACCCCTGCTATTCCAGTACTGAGACCCTCACACACACACACACACACACACACACACACACACAGCTCTGCCAATGCACCTCCCTCCTACCCTGCAGCTCCCCTGCTATTCCAGTACTGAGACCCCCCCCCCCCACACACACACACACACAGCTCTGCCAATGCACCTCCCTCCTGCCCTGCAGCACCCCTGCTATTCCAGTACTGAGACCCTCACACACACACACAGCTCTGCCAATGCACCTCCCTCCTACCCTGCAGCACCCCTGCTATTCCAGTACTGAGACCCTCACACGCGCACACACACAGCTCTGCCAATGCACCTCCCTCCTACCCTGCAGCATCCCTGCTATTCCAGTACTGAGACCCCCGCACACACACACAGCTCTGCCAATGCACCTCCCTCCTACCCTGCAGCACCCCTGCTATTCCAGTACTGAGACCCCCCCACACACACACACACACAGCTCTGCCAATGCACCTCCCTCCTGCCCTGCAGCACCCCTGCTATTCCAGTACTGAGACCCTCACACACACACACACACAGCTCTGCCAATGCACCTCCCTCCTACCCTGCAGCACCCCTGCTATTCCAGTACTGAGACCCCCCCCACACACACAGCTCTGCCAATGCACCTCCCTCCTGCCCTGCAGCTCCCCTGCTATTCCAGTACTGAGACCCCCCCCCCCACACACACACACACACAGCTCTGCCAATGCACCTCCCTCCTGCCCTGCAGCACCCCTGCTATTCCAGTACTGAGACCCCCCCCCCCCACACACACACACAGCTCTGCCAATGCACCTCCCTCCTGCCCTGCAGCACCCCTGCTATTCCAGTACTGAGACCCTCACACACACACACAGCTCTGCCAATGCAGTTCCTGTATGGAGAACCCCTAATGTTCCCAACCTTTTATAAGAGAAAAAATGGCCACATGCTCCGCCCCTTCCTCTTCCTGCCCACCCATTCCTTACCTCCTCCTCTATATCTAATGCACCTCCCTCTCAACGGACTAAATAAACAAATTCAGTAATTGCTAATTCTTCCATGTTCATTCTCCAGTTTTTTCTGTCCTTTATTTCCTGGCTACTCTAGCCTCCAAGTTCATTTTCCCTGTTATTTGTATCTGCGCTTCGGCCTTCTTGTTATACGGTTTTTTACTAAGTTAACCCCTAAGTTTGATGTAAACCGGCCTGATATGACGCCTGTCATGAAGTTCGGTATAGAAAAATGTTAAATAAATAAATAAATATCCCCTCTCCAAACAGACCTTGTTGATACTAGGCCCATCGGAAGCCCCACTGAGGCAGTGGAAGCAGCAGCAGTGCCTTGTAAAGCCAGGGATTGAGCCAGTCCATGCTCGGACCTCAGGCCTTTAACCAGCCCTGGCTCCTCCTGACCTCCAAATGGGAGGTGAGGCCTGGGAGTGGAGGCACTGCTGCGTCTCAACCATTGCGATGGAGCTTCTACCAGATCAAGGGTCAACAAAGAAAGGTCCATGGTTTATGGAAGAGGAAGGTGGATTCTTTGCTGACCTGGAGGCCAGCAGTTGGCTGAAGTCCGATTTTCTGATACTGCTAGCCACTGGTCTCCCTTAGTGAAACCCAACCAGCTGGCATCCATAGACCCCCCTCTCCCACAGCTCTGCCGATGCGTTTCTGCTCTGCCCAGTTGATTTTCCTGCTAAACCACCGCTAAGTTACATAAATAATGATTTTAGACCATGGATGAACTTTTCCCTGAGAACCAATGTGGAGCAAAAGAAAATTGTGTTTCACTTATATTTCAAGCTTAATGTGAATCAAGTCTAGAGATGACTCTTCTGGAAAAGCAGTACTGACTGGCGGTGAGCCGATATCTTTCCCAGGCGCCTTTCTGCTCGTTTCTTCAGGGCGCGGGGCCAACATCTGCACACATAGCTCTAAGTCTCCCCCTTGTGGTAAAATGCGGTAAATGCCAGCCGGTCCCGATTATTGGCAAAGTTATTACGTTGAAGAAATCAGCTGCAAGCTGGAAGTAATAAACTTTACTACAAAGCTGAAGATAGACAAGAGAAAACTTAATTAGGGGCTTCACTGCAGAAGAAGAGATTGCGTAGCACAAGGAAAGGAAATTATTCAGATTGGTCACCAATACAAGAAGTGATTAGCGTGTCCTAGGCTGCTAGGCAATTCTTCCCCTGCCCTCTAGGGATGATAAGGTGCAAATGGAAAGGTTAAGTCTCCGCTGTCTATCTAGAAGTAATCTATTGTTATTTTTCCAACACCTTTTCTTGACATCAGAAGGATTATTCCCAATCTTCAGTTCATCTTCTTTGCAAGGTCATAGTAGTGGTCTCTGGATAGCGAGTAGGCCGGCGCGTCTGCAATCATCAGCTCTGATGGGTAATACTGAATTTTAATAATCCCTGCAGCTCAGTGGGTCGTACTTCACATCAGAGTGTTTGCTGCAAGCGTTTACCTTCTCACTCTGGGCCAACTTTATGCACCACTGGGGTTGTCTTGCAGGCTAGGAATGAACTCATGATTGTCAAATCCAATGTTCGTGTGCAGTTGACAGAGCCAAAGTGGCTGTTGAGATGCTTGGGCTGCTGTGATCCTCTGCTTCAATGGACGAGAGAACTGCTTGCTATCCCCACTCCCGCGCTGGACAAGGTGCCCGGTGGTGTGGTCACTGGCTCAATCTGCACTCACATGGCTGTGGGATCTGAATTGCCAGCAGCTTTAACTTGCTATGGTTGGTTGCTTTCAGAAATGGCATCCTTCGCTTTGCTGCATTCCAGTCATGCCCCAGTGGTGCTGCAACCCTCCTGCATATGAATACAACTGCTGCTGTGATGTCCTGTTACTGTCGCAATGTGCAATAACTTGGCGCGATTGCTTGTCAGTATTGGCTGTCTGGGCACAAATTCTCCGCATCGTCTCCCTTTAAGTAGCTCAATACTTCCTTTGCTGCCCCCATTCTCGATGATTTTACTTATCGTACTGAGTAAGAAACGCGCATCGTCCTCCCTCTCAGTCTGCACCCCGAGGCACTGTGTAATGTTCCCTAAGGAGGTGACGCGCGTAAGTCCAACAAAAACCATTTACCCACATTAAGTACACGAACACGTGTTAAACCGATTGACAAATCAATGGCGGACACACTGCAGCAATTTTCCAAAGCCCCCCCTGCACGGGTAATGTGCATTTACATGCGTAAAACCCAGTTCTTAGTGAGTAAATCCTTTTCAATATTACCCGCTAGGTCCTTAATTTTAAAGTTCTTGTGGAGTTTCGGGATTACCCCTTTTTATTTATAACTTCAAACGCAATCTTCAAGACAGAAAACCTTGGGAAGAAAAACGGAGTCCACAGCATAGTGCAATCATTGAATGAGGGAGAAAAGAGAAGGAAAAGGAACAGCATCCATATGGCTCTCGTAAAAGTCCAGCACGATGCAGGGGAAATCAGCATAAATTATACTAATAGACGTAAACATGCGAAAAGGACAGCAGTCTCATGTGGCTTACTCTACATGAGTCAGAGAAGGAAGATGAAGTAGCCGGGGATGAGGATAATAAACCTTGTTGTACATACTTGTCACTCAAAAAAGGGGGAGCTGATTAGGCTCCAAAAACATATAAGCAATATCCTTCTACTTGACAGAACATTTACAAGAAACGTTTAAGAAAAACAGTGCAGCTCGTTGTAAGACCGTACGTCTCAGTAACAAAAACTGCTTATCCTTTTTAAGAGTTTGTTTAGCAACATCTGGAAGAAATGTCTCATTGCGATGTCGGAAAAAAGTTTTAGAAGCTGACTGGCTCCAATGCCAAAGAAACTCTCAGTGTCGAAGTTTTAACCAGAGCATTAGCCAAGAAAGAAGTAGTATCCAAATTACTCTCAAAAATAGGAGACGGCTCCAGCTGACCCACACAGTTTCCTGTCTTTTAAAAGGAGTAAGATAGTATATCCTTGAAACCTTAAGCACTTCCAACAAATATCTTTTAAACATTTCTTTACTAGAAATCAAGGACAACTTAAGAAAATGAATAAACCATAAATTTCATCTCCTCTCGGAATTCTCCACTTTGGTTGATAGATGTAGATATTGCCTTTAAGCACTGCCTCCACAAGTACAGCATTGGAACCCCCCAAGGACTGAATTCTTCTCCAGCACAGAGCTTACCTGAGACATTGATTAGCCCCTCAGAATACATTAGGATATCTTTCATATAAACTAGGATGTATGCCTATCTGTTGTCCTCTTTGGAGTAAAGACAAGGGTCTGCTTTTCTCCATACAAATCCTCCTTGAGTGAGGGCTTGGTTGACTTGCACGTTCCAAGCCCTGGCTGCCTGCTTAAGACCATACATTCTCTTTTGAAATCTGCACACTAGGTTCTTGCTTTCTGGATCTGCCAATGACAGGTCTTCATTGATACAGGAATGCTGTCTTTAAGACTAGGTGCTGAGACACATACTTACTTCGGTGCCCTTTGCACGTGGAGCAATTGTTTCATCATAGTCTTGATAAACTTCCGAATATTCTTTGGCTACTAGCCTTGCCTTGTAATGCTCTATTCTCCTTCTGCATTGTAATTGATTTTACATTTCAGTTTACATCTGACTGCCTCTCTTCCTTGTGTCCAAGCCTTGTTCTTCTAGAGAGAATTCATTTCATGCTATGCTGCTCTCTTCCATTCGTCTGCCTCATCGTCAGGCAGTTCTTCAGTGTCTTCCCTGAAGGACGATTCCAGTGGCTCACGAATTTGCGCATTGTACGAGAAAGAGCTTCAGGGCTGGTATATCCTTCATTGTCTGACTTCACATTTGACGTGCAATCTCATCTCTTAAGATCTGCCTGTTTGATGACATCAGGACTTTCTAAAGCATCTTCCATCTTTATTTTTATTAGTTACTTTGCAGCCTTGTCTTTATCTTCTCCAGTTGTGTTTCTCATGGATATTATCTCTTCAGGTCTTGTTGGCATCATCAGGTTTGGCGAGAGTACCAGTAAGCCATGGTGTGTACTTTAATGAGTATCTCATTAAAGTACACACCATGGCTTACTGGTACCTTGCATGCTCTAGCATTAAGGATCCTGGATCCCTAACTGGTCATGTCTTCTGTGGCTTAGTTTCCCAGTTTTGAGCACTTTTAGCTCAGGATATGTGTATAGGCCTTGCATCCAAATACTCTTAGGTGACCTATGTTTATTTATTTATTTATGTATTTATTTGCTTGTTTACAGATTTTTATATCCTACAAATCCAATACAGGATTATTCAGTGTGGTGCACAATAAAACATCTCTTATGGTGTGATCTCGGTTGCTTTGGATTATAGTAGGGTCTGTAAGTAGTTGCTTGTGGTCACTGCCTCTTGCCAGAATATGTTGGGAAGATTGGCATCTAGCAGCTTGCTTCGTGTCATCTTCACAAGGGTGCAGTTCATTCTCTCCACTACTTCATTCTGTTCTGGAGTATAAGGTTCACTGCTCTGGTATTCAGTACTTTGTGTCTGAAGTTTCCTTCCACTTCCTTACTCATGTATTCTCTGTATTTTGTGCAGATGACCACAGGTCTGTGCTGGATCTTGTTGCTTGTCCTGGAGTTTCTCCATCATTTCATTTTTGTGCTTTATGAGGTAAATTCTGGTCAGTCTGGAGTAATAATCAAAGAGCACTTGTTCCCAGCAGGGGTCGTTGTCTTCCTTAGGCCCAGCTCCAGTGGATGACGAAGTTCTGCTTCGGATGGCTTTACAATAGTGGAGCACATGTTGGTTTTTCTCGGAGGCAGCATGTACATGGACGTGAGGACTGTGCCAAACCCACCATCAGACTCTTGTTTGCAAGATCCTTTATTGCATCTAGGTTTATGTGGAAGCTTTACCTGGTTAGGCACTTCATGGAGATTAGGTCTAAGTGTGGCACACACCAGGCATTTTTCATATTGAATTTTTGCCTGTTTCCAGTAGCTGTGGTGCAATTAAGCCACTATTGTCCAGTTCCCTGTACAATTCTGCCTCTCTTGCCTGGGAGGAAAATGTTATCTTTTATGCTGGTCAAGTTCTGAGAAAATTCACTTCTCACTGCTCATGTGGCTTTTTCCTCTTGGTGAATACAGTGGCCTGATGATCTGCCCTGTTGTGCAGCTTTGAAACGATCACTGCACAGCGTATTGCCGCTTTGGCTAAATCCTTTGCCGTTCCCATCACCCTCTGGCGTTTGCCGTTTTTCCAGATTGAGCAGTCTTGCTTTAGGTGCCCATGTTTCGTAAGGTGAAAACACACTCTGCATTCTGCCCCCAGGCTCCCAGTTACTCTTTCCACTTCTGTGCCTCGCCTGTGCTTGGGTTCATCACTTTCCCTTTAACAGACTCCAGGGTTTGGTTCCTGGTCTGGCCTGATTACAGCACTGTAGGATGCAGGACAACGGCACAGGAATAATGCTGCAATGTGCTTGTCTTATCTCCTTCCATCCCCTACAGCTGTTTATGATTTCTAGCATTGAATTTACATGCTCTTGCATTTCCTGGCATCTTATACAGTATGCACAGCAAGTAGAGTTTACTAAATGTGCTTGCTCATGCAGACTTTGTAATGTGGTGCACATACCTCTGACTTTATTTCTGTTTCTGATATGGATGAGTTAATTATCCTCCACAAACAGGCTGATTGCTGTGTAGGCTTCCCTGTTTCTTGTGTCCCACTCTTCTGGGTTCTAGGCAGTGTTGCCTGTACTAATCACATCCTACAGATTGTCTTTCCAAAGGAGCATTTCCATTTTAAACTTCCACAGTTGGTACTTAGAGTTGTTCAGCTTGGCTATGGCTGAATTAAAATCCAAGCCACTGAATAAAAGGCAATCGGCTTTCCTCTATCTCTCCAAAGGATTTACTGGCTGAGATTACACCAGAGCATTTGCCTCTGGGCCCATAACCTGTTAGTAGCACTATTACTTTGTAAACATCATATGGAGTCTTCAACTGGAAGTTGTAACTAACAAACTTTACTATGGGAATTAAGATAAAAGAAGGAAAACGTAATAGGGTCATTACTGTTACGTGCCCCGCCTGTGGCCGTCCCCCGCACGGGACCACTCATCTGCATGGTTCTTCAGCGGGCCCCGGGATGACCTCCCTCGAGGTGGTGGCTGGTCCAGCTAGGCCCCGGCGGTTCGTGGCGACGGCCGCCGGGCCTTCCACTGCACGCCAGGCCTCACGCCGAGGCTCGGCGTCTTCCTCCATGCTAGCCACACCCATACGCGTGCACGCGTGGCCTGCCCCCAGACTTGTAGGGCCAAAGGCGGGACCGGGTTCTGCGGCGCGCCCTGATTGAGCTACGATATGAGGAAGTTCCTGACTGCACTTCCTTGCCTTGGCAATCGGGTTAGTTCTCTGCTAGATTGTCTCTGCGCTTGTTCCTAGTCTCGTTCCGGGATCCTTCTGTTCCAGTTCCGTTCCTGACTTGTTCCTGCACCCTCGTTCCTGCGTCCTGTCTGTTCCTGTGTTTGTCTTTCTGCCTTCCCAGGTAGTACCCTCGGACTGACCTCTGGGACTGACCTCGGCTTGTTCGTGATCTGTCTGCCTGCCTGCTGCCTGTCTATGACCCTCGCTAGTTCCTGACTCGTCTGCCTGCCGCCTGCCTCAAGACCTCAGCTTGCCTCTGACTACATCTGACCTCCGGTATCTGACCCTTGCTTTGGTGACCACTCCTCGGACTGACCTATGGACATTGACCTTTTGCCTGTCTGACCACGCTTCCAGATTCTGGCTCTGCTCCTCGCCTTGTCGTCATCAACTCTGTTCTGGTTCTCCTTGCTGCAGCTTGAACCTGACCACTCTCCTTCTGTGGCTGTGGGCTCGCCGGACTATCATTCTCCCAGGAGACCTAAGTGGGCTCCTCCCGCGGGGACCTGGGGCTTCCGGTGGTGAAGCTCTGCCAGCCTCTGTCTCCCTCAGTGCTCCACCCCCTGGGGCCAGTCACCTCCTGTTCCCTTTCAGGAGCCGTCCCACCCTAGCCCCGGGCCAAGGGTCCATCCCGAGCGCAACAATTACACTGCAGAGGGCTGAAGGAAATGTGTAGTACAAGGGAAGGAACTTACTCAGGTTACAGTTAAAGAGTAATTAATATGACTCAGATTGCTGGGCATTTCCCTCCCCACGCTATATCTTTCATCGACGGACATCAGGGGCAAGTGGCTGATCGGGCCTGCGCAATCGGCGCTGAAAGCCCGTCGGGGTAAGGCCCTTTAAATTCACCCTTCCCCCCAACGGGCTCCCCCGCCGATCGCGAGGCTCTACCCTCCGGGCCTCCGCTCCAACAGGCCCTTCCTTACCTGCGGCAACGTGGGCAGCCAGCCAATCGCAGCACCGGCGCTCCTGTGACCTCACTCGTCGGCGACTCGCTGGGGTTTCATAACTAGAACCCCTCCCCTGGCGTCGCGCGCCAGGCGTCGCGCGCACGAAGGAGCGCGACAAAGGGGCCTGCCCCTTTGTTCGCCCCTTCGTGCGCCCCAACTACTTGGCTAATGTGTTTTACCCTCTTATGTCCATGTTCACTTTGTGATTGCTCCCCCCTCGTCCCCCTGATAGCACCTCCATACAATTAACACCTGTCAGTCCCCAACCCTCCCCCCCTCTGCCCTCCCTCCCCCAATAATAGTAAAACAAACCTAAAAAAAAAAAAATGCCCCCCTACACATGCTGCTGTCCTTTTCCATACCAACAGAGATACCCCTCATATATCTCCCCTTTCAAACCCTACCCTCCTATACACATTCAAAGGAGACTCACACCCATCTTGATTTCCCCCCTTACTCAACTTCTTGGCCTTTCTTTGATATCTATACTCCTCCTCAATGCCCAATCCCTCCAGAAGAAAACACATTTACTCAACGACCTCCTTACTGATCACAACCCCGAAATCTGCGCCATAACAGAAACATGGTTTAAGCTCCATGACACCCCCCTCATTAACCAGCTCCCTACCGAAACATACAACTTTTTCTCTATACCCCGGAAAAAGAAGAGAGGTGGGAGTCTACTCCTGGCTGTAAAGAAAGAATATAAACTCTCCTCCATAAAATGTAACCTCCCCAAACAATATGAAATTGGATTTCTCAGATCCAGCGTCCTCCAAATCTGTCTCATTTACACCCCCCCCAGGACTGCTAGAAAATGACTCCTCCCCTCTCATCGAATTCTTTGCAGACTCTCTCTCCCCAGACCTTCCTACCATAATTCTTGGTGATTTTAATCTTCATGTCGATGCCACTCCTCTTTCCCCTGCCTGTGATGCTTTCCTCTCCTCCCTTGAAGCCATGGGTTTTAAACAACTCATACACTCCCCTACTCATAAGGCCGGCCACACTCTAGACCTTATCTTCGTCAATAGCCCCCTCACTGTCATCAACTCACCATACTGCACCCCCATCCCATGGTCCGACCACTCTATCATCCAAACCACCCTGGCTGTCCAACAGTCCTCCCCCCCTGCCCCCACCCAGGCGCAATCCTTCAAATACCGTAAATCATGCTCCCTCGACACCCTCACTATGGCCTGCTCGGACGTCTCCAACCAACTTGATATTTCCTCAGCCGACAAGGCCTTCACCTCATGGCACGACATCACCCTCAACATAGCAAACAAGCTCTGCCCCATTACTACAAAAACCATTAAACCTGCCCATCCAAACAGGAAACCATGGTATTCCGCAGAGCTCAAGAACCTCAAAACTCGTCTCAGAACCTTAGAAAGGCAATGGCGCAAACACCCCTCTGCAACATCCAAAACTGCCTATTACCAGCTTATGCACCAATACAGGAATACTACTCTCTCAACTAAACGTGAATACTATGCCAAAAAGATTCACTATGCCAAAAAGATTCACTATGCCAAAAAGATTCACTATGCCAAAAAGATTCACAGTTTCCAATACAATCCGAAAGCACTCTTCACCATGATCTCCAATCTGACCAGCTCAAACCCCACTCAACCTCCTACTCCCACCACAAAAAAACATTGCAATGAACTTGCTCACTTCTTCCAAACCAAAGTGTCCTCTCTCACTGCACGCTTTGCAGCCAACCCTAACACCGTGAAACTGCCTTCTTTCAACCTTACCTCTACCCTCTCATCTTTCGACCTATCCTCTTCCCTTGAAATTGAAAACATCTTAAAAAAAATGAGACCCTCCTCTCACCCCTCTGAAACCATTCCTACTAAACTTCTCCTATCTATTCCCAAAGCTATTGCCAAACCTCTCTCATCCATCTGCAACTGTTCCCTGGAGCAAGGTATAGTCCCTACACTCCTAAAACAGGCAGTGGTGAAACCAATCCTTAAAAAACCCAGCCTTGACCCTTCTACTCTAGCTAATTTCAGACCTATCTCTAATCTCCCTTTCCTATCTAAAATCTTGGAAAAATTAGTCAACTCTCGCCTATCTGATCACCTAGAACAACACAACATCCTTCCTCCCACACTATACGGCTTCCGGAAAAACCTGAGCACTGAAAAACTGCTGCTATCCCT
Organism: Rhinatrema bivittatum; assembly: GCF_901001135.1. NCBI lineage: Eukaryota > Metazoa > Chordata > Amphibia > Gymnophiona > Rhinatrematidae > Rhinatrema > Rhinatrema bivittatum. The sequence goes on along the minus strand of NC_042618.1, from coordinate 43,199 downwards.
GACGGATACCATCACTAAAGGATTCGACACTGGGAACTCATTTCTCCTTGCTATGTTAGACATATCTGCAGCTTTTGATACTGTTAACCACATCATATTAATCAACATTCTCAGTAACACAGGAATCTCCGGCACTGCCCTCTCTTGGATCAAATCATACTTACAAGATCGTCATTATACAGTATCCACTGGCAACAATGAATCCGACCCAGTTAGCCTTAACCAAGGCGTCCCCCAGGGTTCCTCTCTCTCCTCTACTCTATTTAACATTTATATGCTCCCCCTCACCACCCTCCTTACTAATCTTGGCATCAAACACTTTATCTACGCAGATGATGTCCAAATCCTTTTCCCCTTCACTGACTCCCTCCAAACTGCTCTTCAAAAATGGGAATCCTGCCTGACGGTTATCAACCAGCTACTCACTGACATGCACCTTGCCATTAACCCGCAAAAAACTGAACTCCTCATCATCTCCAACAAACATTCCTCTCTCTCCATTCCCACTGCGTACTCCTCCACGCTCTTCCCCTCCCACACCCGTAGCCTGGGCGTCCTCATTGACAACCAGCTCTCTTTCAAACCCTTCATTAAATCTATCCTAACTGACTGCTACTTCAAACTTCAAACTATCAAAAAACTCCGGTCCCTCTTATTCTTCACTGACTTTCGCACAGTACTACAGTCTATTATCTTTTCCAAAATAGACTACTGTAATGCACTCCTCCTTGGTCTCCCTGCTACACATACTAAGCCATTACAACTCCTACAGAACGCCTCAGCACGCATCCTCACCAATTCCAGGAAACGTGACCACATTACTCCTACCCTTATCGATCTCCACTGGCTCCCAATACAGTCTCGCATCCTGTTCAAAGTTCTCTCCCTCATTCATAAAAGCATCACCAATGAAAATACTGACTGGATCAACCCCCCACTGCTTTCTCGCACATCCACTAGACCGACTCGCACTGCCCTCCAAGGGACACTCCGTACCCCCTCTATCAAATCCACCAATCTTATTTCCACAATGAACAGAGCCTTTTCCCTTGCCGGCCCCACCCTGTGGAACTCTATGCCCCCAGACTTGCGCACTGAAACATCCACTCCCAAATTCAAAAAAAACCTAAAGACCTGGCTATTCTTACAGGCCTACCCCTCCCTCAGCAATCATCCTCCTGATAACCCCCTAAGCTGTGTATAATGCACTCCCTGTATCACCTTTTACAATGTGCTTCTGCTGTCTTTATCTCTCAATTACCTTCTCCCCTATGACCTCTTGATTTGATTACAATGCTTTCCACGTACTACCGTCACTATGTGCTCTTGTTAATTTTTCCCTCATCTGCTTCCAATTGAGGAACCTTCGTTCCCTGTAAATAGTTACCCAGTTACTGTTTGTTGATGTTTATTTCTTGTATGCAAAGTTTACTGTTCTATGTAATGGCAGTGCCAAAAGTTCTGTATAATGACACTGTCAAAAAGTTTTAGTTATCTGTAAACCGATACGATGTGCAAACGGCTATCGGTATATAAAAACCTATAAATAAATAAATAAATAAATAAATAAATCTGATAAGCTTTAAAAGTAAAGGTGAACCTTTTTCTGTCTGCATGGAAATAATATTCTGTAGCCATTTCTCCAGCACCTGCCCTCCTGTATTACATGTGACGGCCTGGCCTCCAGCACGTGTGCAACACGTGCACTACAGACTGGAAGAAAACACAGCACGGTCTCCAGTACATGAGTACACACGAGGTAAGCACAGGAAGAATACACGGCCTGGCCTCCAGCGTGTTTGCTACACATGTAGTGCACACAGGAAGAATGTGCAGCGTAGCCGTCAGTGTGTGTGCTGTGCATGCAGCCCTTTTTACATGCGCAGTGCAGGTTTTACCGTAGGATAATAAAAAGGAGGCTGTGCAACCCCAGATGATGCTTAAACTGACCTCATCCCAATTTTCTGCCTACGTTTCCCAATCCCTGCAAATAATTCTCCAGCCATCAGAGGCCCAAAACTCATGAGGTTACAGTTTTTAAAAAGATAAGTTGCTTTCAGAGTGGTTAGAGCAGAAGGGTTGAGAAACAGGAGTTCCCCTGCCACTCCCTGTGACCGTGGCCTGCCACTCCACCTGCCACTGCATCAGGTACAAGCTTAGATTGTAAGCTCTCTGGGGCAGGGATATACCTACTCTACCTGCAGTAGCAATGACCTGCACGAGCTAAAAGCCAAAATAAACAGGTTAGGTTGATTTGCACTTTTTTTTTGGATTTATCCAAAAATTTTGATTTTAGGATTTATTTATTAAAAAAAATCCACATCATCCAGACGTTCTAGGTGAGGTCCAATTAACATATATAAAAGCTCAGACGAAATAACATTTTGTACATGAAAACACGATGACAATGGTAATTACACAGAAAGTCATCAGGACTATCATTGAATGACAGATCTAGTGAAGGGGGCCAGAGAGGAGCATTGTGTCGGTAAGTTATCAACAAGTGATCCTCACTATGCACGGATTGTTTAAAACAACGGAAGCGGGAAGGACTCGGCATGGAAGGGATTGACAGTGTGCATGCAGCCTGTTTAATTTGCTAAAACAAAAAAGGCATTTTTGAAAAGACAGGTTTGTAAAGCTTTTGGGTAATGGGTTGCAGAATAATGAACCGGCAGCAGAGAATGCGCAGTCACGTGACTCAGCGAGGTAGAATGCGCAGTCACGTGACTCGGCGAGGTAGGCAGCGGCAGCAGAGAATGCGCAGTCACGTGACTCAGCAAGGTAGAATGCGCAGTCACGTGACTCAGCGAGGTAGGCAGCGGCAGCAGAGAATGCGCAGTCACGTGACTCAGCGAGGTAGAATGCGCATTCACTGATTCAGCGAGGTAGGCAGCGGCAGCAGAGAATGCCCAGTCCCGTGATTCAGCAAGGTAGAATGTGGTCACGTGACTCAGCGAGGTAGGCAGCGGCAGCAGAGAATGCCCAGTCACGTGATTCAGCAAGGTAGAATGCGCAGTCACGTGACTCAGCGAGGTAGGCAGCGGCAGCAGAGAATGCGCAGTCACGTGATTCAGCAAGGTAGAATGCGCAGTCACGTGACTCAGCGAGGTATGCAGCGGCAGCAGAGAATGCCCAGTCACGTGATTCAGCAAGGTAGAATGCGCAGTCACGTGACTCAGCGAGGTATGCAGCGGCAGCAGAGAATGCGCAGTCACGTGATTCAGCGAGGTAGGCAGCAGCAGCAGAGAATGCCCAGTCACATGACTCGGCGAGGTAGAATGCGCAGTCATGTGACTCGGCGAGGTAGAATGCGCAGTCACGTGACTCAGCGAGGTAGGCAGCGGCAGCAGAGAATGCGCAGTCACGTGATTCAGCGAGGTAGGCAGCAGCAGCAGAGAATGCCCAGTCACATGACTCAGCGAGGTAGAATGCGCAGTCACGTGACTCGGCGAGGTAGAATGCGCAGTTACGTGACTCAGCGAGGTAGGCAGCGGCAGCAGAGAATGCGCAGTCACGTGATTCAGCGAGGTAGGCAGCAGCAGCAGAGAATGCCCAGTCACGTGACTCGGCGAGGTAGAATGCGCAGTCACGTGACTCGGCGAGGTAGGCAGCGGCAGCAGAGAATGCGCAGTCACATGACTCAACGAGGTAGAATGCGCAGTCACGTGACTCGGCGAGGTAGGCAGCGGCTGCAGAGAATGCGCAGTCACGTGACTCAGCGAGGTAGAATGCGCAGTCACGTGATTCAGCGAGGTAGGCCCGGCAGCAGAGAATGCGCAGTCACGTGACTCAGCAAGGTAGAATGCGCAGTCACGTGACTCAGCGAGGTAGGCAGCAGCAGCAGAGAATGCCCAGTCACGTGACTCAGCGAGGTAGAATGCGCAGTCACGTGACTCGGCGAGGTAAAATGCGCAGTCACGTGACTCAGCGAGGTAGGCCCGGCAGCAGAGAATGCGCAGTCACGTGACTCAGCGAGGTAAGGCAGCGGCAGCAGAGAATGCCCAGTCACGTGATTCAGCAAGGTAGAATGCGGTCACGTGACTCAGCGAGGTAGGCAGCGGGCAGCAGAGAATGTGGCAGTCACGTGATTCAGCGAGGTAAGGCAGCAGGCAGCAGAGAATGCCCAGTCACGTGACTCAGCGAGGTAGAATGGCGCATTCACGTGACTCAGCGAGGTAGGCAAGCGGCAGCAGAGAATGCGCAGTCACGTGATTCAGCGAGGTAGGCAGCAGCAGCAGAGAATGCCCAGTCACGTGACTCAGCGAGGTAGAATGGCGCAGTCACGTGACTCGGCGAGGTAAAATGCGCAGTCACGTGACTCAGCGAGGTAGGCCCGGCAGCAGAGAATGCGCAGTCACGTGACTCAGCGAGGTAGGCAGCGGCAGCAGAGAATGCCCAGTCACGTGATTCAGCAAGGTAGAATGCGGTCACGTGACTCAGCGAGGTAGGCAGCGGCAGCAGAGAATGTGCAGTCACGTGATTCAGCGAGGTAGGCAGCAGCAGCAGAGAATGCCCAGTCACGTGACTCAGCGAGGTAGAATGCGCAGTCACGTGACTCAGCGAGGTAGGCAGCGGCAGCAGAGAATGCGCAGGTCACGTGATTCAGCGAGGTAGGCAGCAGCAGCAGAGAATGCCCAGTCACGTGACTCAGCGAGGTAGAATGCGCAGTCACGTGACTCAGCGAGGTAGGCAGCGGCAGCAGAGAATGCGCAGTCACGTGATTCAGCGAGGTAGGCAGCAGCAGCAGAGAATGCCCAGTCACGTGACTCAGCGAGGTAGAATGTGCAGTCACGTGACTCGGCGAGGTAGAATGCGCCGTCACGTGACTCAGCGAGGTAGGCCCGGCAGCAGAGAATGCGCAGTCACGTGACTCGGCGAGGTAGAATGCGCAGTCACGTGACTCGGCGAGGTAGGCAGCGGCAGCAGAGAATGCGCAGTCACATGACTCAACGAGGTAGAATGCGCAGTCACGTGACTCGGCGAGGTAGGCAGCGGCAGCAGAGAATGCGCAGTCACATGACTCAACGAGGTAGAATGCGCAGTCACGTGACTCAGCGAGGTAGGCCCGGCAGCAAGAATGCGCAGTCACGTGACTCAGCAAGGTAGAATGCGCAGTCACATGATTCAGCGAGGTAGAATGCGCAGTCACGTGACTCGGCGAGGTAGGCAGCGGCAGCAGAGAATGCCCAGTCACGTGATTCAGCAAGGTAGAATGTGCAGTCACGTGACTCAGCGAGGTATGCAGCGGCAGCAGAGAATGCGCAGTCACGTGATTCAGCGAGGTAGGCAGCAGCAGCAGAGAATGCCCAGTCACGTGACTCGGCGAGGTAGAATGCGCAGTCATGTGACTCGGCGAGGTAGAATGCGCAGTCACGTGACTCAGCGAGGTAGGCAGCGGCAGCAGAGAATGCGCAGTCACGTGATTCAGCGAGGTAGGCAGCAGCAGCAGAGAATGCCCAGTCACATGACTCAGCGAGGTAGAATGCGCAGTCACGTGACTCGGCGAGGTAGAATGCGCAGTTACGTGACTCAGCGAGGTAGGCAGCGGCAGCAGAGAATGCGCAGTCACGTGATTCAGCGAGGTAGGCAGCAGCAGCAGAGAATGCCCAGTCACGTGACTCGGCGAGGTAGAATGCGCAGTCACGTGACTCGGCGAGGTAGGCAGCGGCAGCAGAGAATGCGCAGTCACATGACTCAACGAGGTAGAATGCGCAGTCACGTGACTCGGCGAGGTAGGCAGCGGCTGCAGAGAATGCGCAGTCACGTGACTCAGCGAGGTAGAATGCGCAGTCACGTGATTCAGCGAGGTAGGCAGCGGCAGCAGAGAATGCCCAGTCACGTGATTCAGCAAGGTAGAATGCGCAGTCACGTGACTCAGCGAGGTAGGCAGCAGCAGCAGAGAATGCCCAGTCACGTGACTCAGCGAGGTAGAATGCGCAGTCACGTGACTCGGCGAGGTAAAATGCGCAGTCACGTGACTCAGCGAGGTAGGCCCGGCAGCAGAGAATGCGCAGTCACGTGACTCAGCGAGGTAGGCAGCGGCAGCAGAGAATGCCCAGTCACGTGACTCAGCGAGGTAGAATGCGCAGTCACGTGATTCAGCGAGGTAGGCAGCGGCAGCAGAGAATGCCCAGTCACGTGATTCAGCAAGGTAGAATGCGCAGTCACGTGACTCAGCGAGGGTAGGCAGCAGCAGCAGAGAATGCCCAGTCACGTGACTCAGCGAGGTAGAATGCGCAGTCACGTGACTCGGCGAGGTAAAATGCGCAGTCACGTGACTCCGCGAGGTAGGCCCGGCAGCAGAGAATGCGCAGTCACGTGACTCAGCGAGGTAGGCAGCGGCAGCAGAGAATGCCCAGTCACGTGATTCAGCAAGGTAGAATGCGGTCACGTGACTCAGCGAGGTAGGCAGCGGCAGCAGAGAATGTGCAGTCACGTGATTCAGCGAGGTAGGCAGCAGCAGCAGAGAATGCCCAGTCACGTGACTCAGCGAGGTAGAATGCGCAGTCACGTGACTCAGCGAGGTAGGCAGCGGCAGCAGAGAATGCGCAGTCACGTGATTCAGCGAGGTAGGCAGCAGCAGCAGAGAATGCCCAGTCACGTGACTCAGCGAGGTAGAATGCGCAGTCACGTGACTCGGCGAGGTAAAATGCGCAGTCACGTGACTCAGCGAGGTAGGCCCGGCAGCAGAGAATGCGCAGTCACGTGACTCAGCAAGGTAGGCAGCGGCAGCAGAGAATGCCCAGTCACGTGATTCAGCAAGGTAGAATGCGGTCACGTGACTCAGCGAGGTAGGCAGCGGCAGCAGAGAATGTGCAGTCACGTGATTCAGCGAGGTAGGCAGCAGCAGCAGAGAATGCCCAGTCACGTGACTCAGCGAGGTAGAATGCGCAGTCACGTGACTCAGCGAGGTAGGCAGCGGCAGCAGAGAATGCGCAGTCACGTGATTCAGCGAGGTAGAATGCGCAGTCACGTGATTCAGCGAGGTAGGCAGCAGCAGCAGAGAATGCCCAGTCACGTGACTCAGCGAGGTAGAATGTGCAGTCACGTGACTCGGCGAGGTAGAATGCGCAGTCACGTGACTCAGCGAGGTAGGCCCGGCAGTAGAGAATGCGCAGTCACGTGACTCGGCGAGGTAGAATGCGCAGTCACGTGACTCGGCGAGGTAGACAGCGGCAGCAGAGAATGCGCAGTCACATGACTCAACGAGGTAGAATGCGCAGTCACGTGACTCGGCGAGGTAGGCAGCGGCAGCAGAGAATGCGCAGTCACATGACTCAACGAGGTAGAATGCGCAGTCACGTGACTCAGCGAGGTAGGCCCGGCAGCAGAGAATGCGCAGTCACGTGACTCAGCAAGGTAGAATGCGCAGTCACATGATTCAGCGAGGTAGAATGCGCAGTCACGTGACTCGGCGAGGTAGGCAGCGGCAGCAGAGAATGCGCAGTCACATGACTCAACGAGGTAGAATGCGCAGTCACGTGACTCAGCGAGGTAGGCCCGGCAGCAGAGAATGCGCAGTCACGTGACTCAGCAAGGTAGAATGCGCAGTCACATGATTCAGCGAGGTAGAATGCGCAGTCACGTGACTCAGCGAGGTAGGCCCGGCAGCAGAGAATGCGCAGTCACGTGACTCAGCAAGGTAGAATGCGCAGTCACATGATTCAGCGAGGTAGAATGCGCAGTCAAGTGACTCGGCGAGGTAGAATGCGCAGTCACGTGACTCGGCGAGGTAGGCAGCTCACGCAGAAGGAACCTCCAGCAGTTCCAATGAGCAGGGAGATCATGTGCAGGTCTTATTGTTACTTTTTAGCTGCCACTATATTATTGTTGCTGGGGAACACTACATTTATCGCAACGGAAATGTATGTCTGACATGGTATCTCTTTTGCTGTGATCATTTTGGGGTGCTATCAGCAATCTAGTGGGCTAAAAACTGAATTAAATAAATGTGTAATGCCCTCTCCTCAGGGTCCTTTCTGAATACGGGCAAGGGGACATCTTCTGAACCTGTGGGTACAGCTCTGGAATCAGGAATCTCCAGTGGGGACCCCCAGGGGATCCCTCACACTGTCTTCCTAGATTGGGTGTTTTTCCAAAACAAATGATACTTATTAAAGAGCAAACGGTATTACAGAATTATTAAAAGACAGTTGTGAAGTTCATCAATCCACAAATACACTGCATTCGTAGTTATTTACATTTATGAAGTGCCCAGGGAGGTGGCCAATGAAACATACACAATTAAAATATCTCACCAAAAAAACCCCAAAAAAGGCAGCTGCAAATTTTCTTTCTTTCTTTCTTTTATATACCGACATTCAATCGAGATATCACATCGGTTTCCAGATAACTAAAAGAATAAGGCGAGATCAGCCCTATTTTACATTATAACATGGTAACAATTATAACAGATATAACAGAAGTACCTGGAACAATAGATTCTAGTATATTTATTTATTTATTTATTTTCTATACCGATGTTCCTGTATACAATACATATCGCACCGGTTTACATGGAACTGAACTGTTGCCTCAGGGGCGGAATACATTATAACATTATTACATGTTGACATAGAACTTAGGGGAGAACGTTCATGAACAAGGTATAGGGAGGCAGGGTGATAAAACTATGTACATTCTGGGTTTGAGAAGGTGATACCGGGTACACCGTCATACAGAGAGTGTAAAGTGATGTAGATAGAGGATGACTCTTCAACAAGTTTTAGCTTTCCGGAAAAGCACTGGTGATACAGGGAACGTAGTCGTAAAGAAAATGTAAAGAGGTGAAGTGATGTGGGTGTTGACTGTCTCTTCCTCCAGTTTTAGCTCTCAGGGAGGTATATAACATATGTACATAAATGACTTGTTGATAAAAATAATTTGGGATTAATGATAGAAGGGAGGGTTGAGAGGAGGGAGGAAGGGAGTGAGGAGAGGGATGGGTGGGAGGAAGGGAGTGTCAGGGAGGGATGGGGGGGGAGAGATGCCTGTGTGGGGGGTGAGGTGTGTTGCGTTCGGGCAGGTTAAGGGTCAGGTGGGAAGGCTTTTAAGAACAGCCATGTTTTGAGGTGTTTTTTAAAGACTTGTGATGAGGGTTCATTTCTGAGATGTGGGGGGAGGGAGTTCCATAGGGTGGGTCCCGCTATTGTTATGGCTCGTTTGCGGGTGACATTGAGGTGTGCAGATTTGAGATTGGGGATGGAAAGAAGGCCAGTGTTGGTGGATCTGAGAGTTCTTTGTGTGGGGTAAGGTTGTATTGCGTTGTTTAGCCAGTCCATTTTGTTGTTGTTTATTTTTTTGTGTATGAGGGTGAGGGTTTTATATTGGATTCTTTGTGTGATGGGCAGCCAGTGGAGTTCAAATGAGCATAACAGCACTGCAACAAGAGCCAAGAGTTCACAGATCTCAGCAGAGCACCTCAGATGAATCGTGAAGGGAACGCCGAGCCAGAAACGAGGGATTTTCAGTAGTGGCCTGAATGGTTTTTGTGCAGTTCGTGATGCGAGGCTCAAACAGCAAAGAGTTGGACGAGACTAAGGCAGCCAGTGAAAAGGCTTGCTCCCTGGTCTCAGCCAGCCGAGCCTGACGCACTGTCGGTACTTCCCAGAGGAGCTCAGTGCACGAGCTGGATGATAAATGCTGAGCAGGGCACTAACTCAGGGGAATGAGGCACACGCTGGGAGTTTATGTACCGCGATTGCTCTGAACTGGACCGGGGGTCATCTGAACTCTTTTAGTATCGGCGAGATGTGCTCTCGCATTGATCTTCCTGATATCAGCCAGGCTGATGCATTCTGCAGCGGTTGTAAGGATCTGATGGTAGTGGCCGGCAACCCCAATAATCCAACTACGGTGATACAATTGCCTGCGCAAGTGCACGAAAATCTGCCGTGCTCACTGAGGCACGCTAGACTCACAAGTCGTAAAAACGAGACAAAACGGCAGCTTTAATTTGATCGTTAAATGTCAGAGAGCGACGATAACCAAGCCTACATTCTCCACATGCAGTGACACCTGTACACGTGTGCATTTTCCAACTTCAGAGCAGGAGAGTTCGGCAATGGGCCTGAGTGCTGAAGTATTTCGGTCTTTGCGAGGTTAAGGGTCATCTTAGTGCGTGTCACCCTTGCCCAAGAGCAGAAATGCAACAGGATACAAGAAGAGCTCATCTGGACATAAAAACTGTATGTCGCCCGCTTCTATCCGGTGTCTGCCTCCTGCGGACAGAGAGAGACATTAAACAGTGCTGACCCCTGAAGGGCACCGGTCAAGAGCGAGGACCAGGCAGATCTACTTGATCCAGATACGGCCTGTTGGTGAGAGCCAGCTAAGTAAGATCTGAGCCCGTTCAGTACTGACCCTGCAAGTCCCTGGGTCATAGTCCTGGCGTAAGTTAGCAGGAAACCTGGGAAGGCCTCTTGTCCGTCACAGGGCTTTTCTCTCACTTAGAAGCTCCCACTCAGAAAGTCGAGTTCTCGCATAGCTCGCTTCTCCAGACCTCGCGGGGGCCCAGCTGGGAAGAGTCCCTGCTCCTGCTGCAGCTCCTTCCATGTCTCTCCTGGAGAAGAAAGGCGGATAATCCTTTCCCGTCCTGCAGCCCGGAGGGGGCCTCGGCCCTCGCGGAGTTCATTTCCATGACTTCGGACACAGATCCACCCTGAAGGGGATGGACCCCTATCACCACCCCCACCTCCATGCAAGCTCCCACATCGTAAATATAACTTAAGCCTTACAAATAAAGAAAGATCCGTGGGAGGGAAATTTCCAGCGCTAAATGTTCTGGTAACTGCGGAGAGCAACTGAATTGTGCCTCTTGAAGCCAGAGGGAAATGTGAATCTCTCCCCCGTGCACGTGCTGAGATGTGCATCAGGACGGCGGCGAGCAGGGCGCGGTTCACCTCGAGGGATGCCCGTCCTCCCGGACCCTGAAGGCTCGTCCAAGGCGAGCAGGTGCCAGGGGACCCCGGAGGCTCGCTGACCACAGCCGGCAAAGCAAAATGCCCCACGAGAATCAAACTAAGAAGCTGGTGAATGCGAGAGCGGTCCGGGTCGTGTGGGAGCGGAAAAATGCCAACAGCCAAGCTGCAAACTGGAGAGTGCCCTGCGCGCCTGTGACAGGGAGAGAGAGAAGAGCGCTAGAAACACTGAAAGAAAGAACGTTACAGCAAGAAAGGAGAAAGAGAAAAAAGGGAGGAAGAAGGAAAGCGAGCAGCAGAGGGATGCGTCCCACTGGCCGGGAATGATAAATCTCCCAAGTGAGACGGAGGCCCTGAGGTCCAGGAAGAATCCCGAGCTCCAGCCTGGCAGCGTCCTGTGTCCCGGGGAGGAAACGCCGCTGGGGGTCTCCAGATGTTCTCCCCCCCAGGCCTCTTCAGGAGACAGATGCCAGCCTCCTGGGGAAAGGGCAAATACTGGGATCAGTCCTTCCAGCTTCCAGCTCAGGGCAAGGAGGGGTGGCAGAAAGCTTCCTTCCCCCCTGGCGCTAAAAGCTAAATCCCTGATCAAGTCACTTCTCCTCTCTCCGCACATGGTCACTGCGGCCTCCTGGGGAAAGGGGGCACTCAGCTCCCTCCTGACCCACCGAGCAGGGGGGGGTTCTGCCTCAGCGCAAAACTGTGAGAAACTTCGGAAAAATCTGCAGAAATCCTTCTTCCTCTCTCTCGCTCCTCCAGTCCAGCTCTGGGGAGCTGGCAGGGCAGTGTCGCTCCCTCTCTGTGCTGGGCTGAGAGCCTAACGTGGAGAACACCCTGAAAACACTCCTGCTCCCCTGAAACCAAACCTGCACTGCCCCCCTCTCACAGGGGCTCCCCCCGGTGGCCTGGGAGATCATCAGTCACAGGCGGCCTCTGCGGAGGGAGGGTCTACGCAGGGGCTGCTGCCTCCCCCTAACCTGATCTACATCCCAAGGCTGGGGGTGGAGGGAGGGTCCACGCAGGGGGTGCTGCCTCCCCCTAACCTGATCTACATCCCAAGGCTGGGGGTGGGGGTGGAGGGAGGGTCTACGCAGGGGGTGCCCCCTCCCCCTAACCTGATCTACATCCCAAGGCTGGGGGTGGGGGGGGGAGGGAGGGTCTACGCAGGGGGTGCCCCCTCCCCCTAACCTGATCTACATCCCAAGGCTGGGAGTGGGGGGGAGGGAGGGTCTACGCAGGGGGTGCCCCCTCCCCCTAACCTGATCTACATCCCAAGGCTGGGGGGGGGGGGGGGGGGGGGAGGGTCTACGCAGGGGGTGCCCCCTCCCCCTAACCTGATCTACATCCCAAGGCCGGGAGGGGGGGGGAGGGAGGGTCTACGCAGGGGGTGCCCCCTCCCCCTAACCTGATCTACATCCCAAGGCTGGGGGTGGGGGGGGAGGGAGGGTCTACGCAGGGGGTGCCCCCTCCCCCTAACCTGATCTACATCCCAAGGCTGGGAGTGGGGGGGGGGGAGGGTCAACGCAGGGGGTGCCCCCTCCCCCTAACCTGATCTACATCCCAAGGCTGGGAGTGGGGGGGGAGGGAGGGTCAACGCAGGGGGTGCCCCCTCCCCCTAACCTGATCTACATCCCAAGGCTGGGGGGGGGGGGGGAGGGAGGGTCTACGCAGGGGGTGCCCCCTCCCCCTAAGCTGATCTACATCCCAAGGCTGGGGGTGGGGGGGGGAGGGAGGGTCTACGCAGGGGGTGCTGCCTCCCCCTAACCTGATCTACATCCCAAGGCTGGGGGTGGGGGGGGGGGAGGGAGGGTCTACGCAGGGGGTGCCCCCTCCCCCTAACCTGATCTACATCCCAAGGCTGGGGGCGGAGGGTCTACGCAGGGGGTGCCCCCTCCCCCTAACCTGATCTACATCCCAAGGCTGGGGGTGGGGGGAGGGAGGGTCTACGCAGGGGGTGCCCCCTCCCCCTAACCTGATCTACATCCCAAGGCTGGGGGTGGGGGGGGAAGGAGGGTCTACGCAGGGGGTGCCCCCTCCCCCTAACCTGATCTACATCCCAAGGCTGGGGGCGGAGGGAGGGTCTACGCAGGGGGTGCCCCCTCCCCCTAACCTGATCTACATCCCAAGGCTGGGGGCGGAGGGAGGGTCCACGCAGGGGGTGCTGCCTCCCGCTAACCTGATCTACATCCCAAGGCTGGGAGTGGGGGCGGAGGGAGGGTCCACGCAGGGGGTGCCCCCTCCCCCTAACCTGATCTACATCCCAAGGCTGGGAGTGGGGGGAAGGGAGGGTCTACGCAGGGGTGCTGCCTCCCCCTAACCTGATCTACATCCCAAGGCTGGGAGCTGGGGTCACTTAGCCACTGACCAAAGCTCTGGCCACATGCCTGTTTACGTTCTGGGCTTACATGTATCATTGTTTGCTGATATTGTCTTTGTTTATTTTCTTTGCCTGTTATTATATTTTATATTTAATGTTGGGAAGATGTTCCCTGCCTGCAGCCTGGGTGGATAATAAATCAGATTCAGATGGAAGATAAGAATGAAATCTTTCTGATCTCTCCCCCACCCTTCGAGTGCTGTGCCCTCCCGCCTGCTCCTCCTCCTCCTCCTCCACATCGTCTCTCACTCCTCTAATTTATTTATTTATTTATTTTTAATTTTTATATACCGATGTTCTTGTAGGGACTACAAATCACTCCGGTTTACATAAAACGAAGAACTGCTCAACAGAGAGCTGAGCTTTACATGGAACAGTAGAACATATGGAACAGTATAACTGGTTGACAATTTAACATAGAGCTAAATAAAGAAATAATAGTTTAACTGGTAATAAATAGTAATAAGTAAAGAAATATAATATATTATATAAGCAGTATAACTATTTAACGTAGCAATAAATATAAGCAATGCCAAATATATATATGAAATAAAGTAAATTTTTGATCTCAAAGATCATTGTCCAGTTGTAGATATTTTAGAATTAGTACTGGATACAGTGACCATAATTAGGGTAATTAGGATACTTAGTAATTAGGGAGTCTGTCTGTCACTTAAGCGTCTGGGAAAGCTTGTTGGAAGAGAAAAGTTTTCAGTCTTTTTTTGAATTCTTGATGACTGGGTTCTAGTCTAAGATCTGGGGGAAGCGTGTTCCATAGGTGTGGGCCTGCTGAAGATAGCGCTCGTTTGCTCAATGATGATTTTATTTGTGGAGCAAGCAGTGTTCCTCTGTATGCGCTTCTGATTGGTCTGGAGGAAGTGTGTAGTTGTAGTTGCGAGCTTAATGTGATGGGAGCTAGTTTGTTTGTCGCTTTATGGATGATAGTGAGTACCTTATAGAGTATCCTTTGTTTAATGGGTAGCCAATGTAAGTTCCGGAGGATTGGGGTGATATGATCTTTTTTGTTAGTGCTAGTTAGAATTCTAGCCGCTGAATTCTGAACCATCTGTAATGGTTTGATGGTGTTGGCGGGTATACCAAGTAGCAGGGAATTGCAATAGTCTAGCTTAGAAAGAATGATGGATTGTAGTACTAGCCTGAAGTCGGAGAAGTGAAGGAGGGGTTTAAGTTTTTTGAGGACTTGCAGTTTGTAAAAGCAGTCCTTTGTGGTATTGTTTACGAACTTTCCTCCTCTTCCTTCCCTCCACATCTCTTACAACTTGTCTGCACCGAGTCTCCGTGCCACTTCCCCACTGTTTTCTCCTGCCTCTCCCCACCTTCCCCATAATCATCTCTCACCGTGCACAGTGCCCTCTCCCCCTTCAGCACCCAGGCCCCCAAAATCTTCCCTCCTCTCCACCATTCCTAGCAGGGAGGGACACTGAGATCACCTCCAATCTCCCCGGGTCCTGACCCTCCCCTCCCTCTGAGGACTCCGCTGATTGGCCGCTGGCGAAGGATGCTGGGAAGGAGGCGGAGCACCTCCAGCTCCGCCCACTTGGAGGACTCAGGCACAGGCGATCCCTGAGGTGCGGAGGAAGAGACGCGCGGGGGAGGCTGAGCGCTGCCCGCACCTGAAGCCATGCTGGGGGCATTAAATGGGGGCAGGAGCAGGCGTTACTGGGCGAGGGCCTCCGTGCAGATGGTAGAAAGGTTACAGGGCCACGTGCACCAGTGAGGAGGAGGAGGAGGCCTGGCAGGGCTGCCAGCAGGGGGCAGTGGGGAATCTGGAAAGGCTGCTGTTGGACTGTGGCCTCGGGGGGGGGGGGGTCCCTGCTGCTGCTGCTGCTGCTGCTGCTGCTGCTGCTGCTGCAGGCGCCCGGGCCTTCCCTCCCCCTCCCCCTCCCCTGCATTGGTACAGAAGGAGGCTGCGCGCTCTGCCCCTCGTCCTGCCTGCCCCGGCCTGGGGCACTTTTAAAGTTGCGCTTCCTTTCTATGAGCTTAAGAAGGAACATTTGATTGCCCGTGGAACAGCTTAACGTGCACAAGGCTGATCATTAGGAAACGTAGATAAACCTCGTGCAAAAGAAACGACTGCGGGAGGGAGCCAGGAAGAAGCAGGATTAAGATAGGAGGGCCTGAGGAGGAGCAGCAGGGCTGGGTGGGTGCAGGTGAGCAGCAGGAGATGGGATGAATGAGGAGGGGTGAGGGGATGCGGGGGAGGCTGCGCTTTCCATCCTGAGTCTGCTGATCTGCTCACGTTTGCCTCCCTATCCTCACTGCCAGGCTCCATCCCTCTGACAGTCAGCACTGCCGGAGGTGAGAGGTGAGCGCAGGGCCAAGCCCTGGCACCTCCGAGTACCCTCCAGGGCTGGGCGCACCCCCTTCTCTTGTGTGCACTGCAGAAAGACGGGAGGGAGGATCACGTTGAGAGCGATTTTCCTCTTCTCCGTTGCCTTTCTGCCAGTTTTGGCTTGGAGCTACAGATGTGGCGTGAGACCTGCATGGCTTGGAGCTACAGATGTGGCGTGAGACCTGCATGGCTTGGAGCTACAGATGTGGCGTGAGACCTGCATGGCTTGGAGCTACAGATGTGGCGTGAGACCTGCATGGCTTGGCTGTGCGTGACCCATGTCAGGGACTGAGCAATGCAAGTTGCCAGGAGCTGAGTGTCCTGCCAGGCCTGGCTGTGGAAAAGGGGCTGCTGGCTTGGCTTAATAACACATCGGGCCGATTCAGTAAAGTCCGCGGGAGAGCGGACGAACGCCTGCTCTCCCGGCGCGCGCACAGGCCCCTCGCCTGTGCGCGCGATTCTGTGTTTAAATGAGGCCCGGCGGTAGAAACGGGCAAAAGGAGGCCTGTGCGCGCGATTCTGTATTTAAATGAGGCCCGGCGGTAGAAACGGGCAAAAGGAGGCCTGTGCGCGCGATTCTGTGTTTAAATGAGGCCCGGCGGTAGAAACGGGCAAAAGGAGGCGCTAGGGACACTAGCGCGTCCCTAGCGCCTCCTTTTAGCCCGGAGCGTCGGCTGTCAGCGGGTTTGACAGCCGACGCTCAATTTTGCCGGCGTCGGTTCTCGGATCCACTGACAGCCACGGGCTCGGAAACCGGACGCCGGCAAAATTGAGCGTCCGGTTTTCGGCCCGACAGCCGCCGGCCCATTTTAAATTTTTTTTTTTTTTTTTTACTCTTCGGGACCTCTGACTTAATATCGCCATGATATTAAGTCGGAGGGTGCACAGAAAAGCAGTTTTTACTGCTTTTCTGTGCACTTTCCCGGCGCCGGCAGAAATTAGCGCCGACCTTTGGGTAGGCGCTAATTTCTGAAAGTAAAATGTGCGGCTTGGCTGCACATTTTACTTTCTGTATCGCGCGGGAATAACTAATAGCGCCCTCAACATGCATTTACATGTTGAGGGCGCTATTAGGTGCCGTGGGTTGAACGCACGTTTTCCCTTACCCCTTACTGAATAAGGGGTAAGGGAAAACGCGCGTGTAATGACAGGTTACCAGTGCGCTCCGTCGGCGCGCGCTGTACTGAAGCGGCCTGATAGTTAAGTTTCCCCCCTCAGTCTCAGCACAAGGAGGTTCTGTGTGACCTCGTGCACTTTCACAGCCTCAGCTCCCTCGTGTCGTCAGACAGAAATCCTCTGCTCCGTCTCGCCGTTTTCTGCAGAGGATTCAGCGGTGTCTGTCAAGCCAGGACTGGCCAGAGCCATTCACAGAAAGGAACTTGTCAGGGCCGCAGGCGCCGCCCTCGCTATCCTAGCACTGTGCGGCTGTACCAGGCTGGCTGGAGAGATGTCGGAGATGTCGGCTCTGCTCCTTCTTTCCCAGGGACCAGCACGCCTGGCCCAGGCTGCAGAGCAAGGCGTTCAGCGTCAGCTGCTGCTGTTCCGCGTGGCCCAGAAATCCAGGCTGGGGTTCAGTCCCTCCAAGGCCTGCACCCCTCCCCCCTCCCTCAGACTTCTAGTTTTCTTTTGAATAAGTGCCTAAAACCTTTGGCGAGATGCAGATGCTGGCAGGGGGTCGTTGCTCCAAGCTGTGAAAGCTGGAGAGTAGCACATCTGGGACATCTTGGAGCACTTTGCAAAATGGAAGTGGAAACCGAGGTAAAAAGAAAGCAAAACCAAAGAGCCTTGTGATACTCTTAATATAAAACATAGCACATCACGTACCACATAACACATGTCAGAACAAGCCCTGAAGGATGTAATAGAGAACCAAGCTCAGGCCTCTGAATAATTTCATCAGAAGAGCATTTGGGGAGTGAAGCGAATAAAAATCATCTCGTTCTGGGATCAGAAAAAGCCCTTGTGTGGTTGGTGGAATGGCAGGAAGAGTAGTGGTGATGCAGCTGTTCTCAGGAGAGATGAGCAGGAGTTCAGTGTTGGAGGAGTTTAATACTAGGTTTAGGCTGGAGAGGAGGTGTTTGATTTCTTGGAAGCAGTTTTCCCAGTGATCAAGTGTTTTTGAGTAGGTATCTTTAACGGGGATCAAGATCTGAATATCATCCGTGTAGAGGAAATGTTTTAGATTGAGGTTGGTGAGAAGCTGGCATAGCGGTAAAAGGTAGATGTCTAAAGAGCGTAGGAGACAGGGAGGAACCCTGTGGGACTCCTACTGACGAGTCATAGCATGATGATTCTTTGTTCTGGATCCTAACCTTGTAGCCTCTATTGCTGAGAAAAGTTTTAAACCATGTGAGTGCGGTGCCTGAAATACCTCTGAAAGCCAACTGGTTTATGAGGATGGAGTGGTTGACTGTGTCGAAAGCTGCCGAGAGGTCCAGTAGGATCAGTAAGAAGGATTGACCTTTGTCGAGACCCATGATGAGGTAGTCAGTTAGGGAAATGAGGAGGGATTCTGTGCTTAATGCTTTGCCGAACCCATATTGAGAGGGGAATAGGAATTTGTTATCTTCAATGTAATCCAATATTTGAGTGTTCACTAATTTTTCCATAATCTTGGCTATGAAGGGAAGGTTGGCGATCGGGCGGAAATTATTGGGGTCTTTAGGGTCCAAATTTGGTTTCTTTAGGAGTGGTTTGAGGGAAGCCAATTTGAGGTCCTCTGGGTAGGATCCTTGGAATAGAGAGCAGTTTATGATGTCCACCAGTGAATGAGTCAGGAATTGTCAAGAGATGTTTGGTGGGGATATGATCCGCAGGATGAGAGGAAGGTTTCATTCTCCTTAGAACGACTTGTATCTCAGAGGTGGGTTCGAATGCTTCAAAACAAATGTTTTTGGAGGTGGGATGATGTGGAGTCGAGAGAGATGAGGTGTTGGAGGGCAGCTGAGTTAGAAGGCTGATGATTTTGTTTTGGAAATAATGAGCTAGTTCTTCAGCTTTAGATTGTGCTAAGTTACTGGAAATCTCCGGGGGGTTGATTTGTGTGAGATTAGATACATAGGCAAATAGTGCTTTAGCGTCGAAGACCAGGTCATGGATCTTGGACGCGTAGAAGTCCCTTTTGGATCTCATTGTGGAGGCCTTGTATTGATGTAGGGTGAATTTGTAGGAGGCCAATGTGCTGGCGCACGGGGCTTTACGCCATTTGCTCTCTTTCTGTCTTAAGCTTTGTTTTAGTTTCCTAAGTTCTTTAGTGAACCATGGTTGTCTTTTGGAGGAGTTAGAGTGGGATTTCTTTGTTACTAGTGGACATAGTTTGTTATCAATAGATTCTGTGATGTTGTTCCAGGAACGGAGAGCTGTGTTCGGATCGGTGAGGTCTATGAGATGGAGTTGAGATGCCAAATGATTACTAAGGTCTTCAGAGGAACATGATCTTCTGTAAGGAAAGGAGGGGGAGGGTATGTGTGGGGTGATGGTTTCTTTCGGCGAGAATGAGGTTGAAATAAGTGTATGATCGGACCAAGGGACCTTCTTACAACTAAGGTGAGAAGTAAGCTTGATGCCAGGGTTGACAAAGATAAGATCTAGCATGTGACCGGCCCTGTGCGTGGGTTTGTTAACTATTTGGTTGAATCCCAAGGCTGAGAGGGCAGTGAAAGTGTAGGCTTGTCCACGTGCAGGTTAAAATCACCTAAAATTATTGCTGGAGCGTCCAAATTGAATAGAGTTGTGATTATTTCTGATCTGTTTCCATATAAGCACCTTCACAGTAATGGGTTTGGCAACCTTTTCAATCTCATTCTGGGTTTCCTAGACGGGCGGCTCATGTTACATAGCTGCATTTCCCTCGTTTTTTCTCTGCTGCAGTTCACTTAAATGGTAGCATGCTCTTTAACCTCTGTCTCCCTTGGGAGGTGGGTTTCAGCTGGATATCTTGTGGGTGGATCATGGAGGAGCAAGTTAACCAGATAAGTTAGGCATGCCATTGAGCTGGCCCAAACTTAGCTGGATATGACTTATCTTGGACCAAGACTAACTGCTTCTGGGAGTTCTGAATTGGCTATAAAAACTCAGAGAGTCCTGTATACCACAAAGAAAACAAAAAACAGGATATAATCGCAACTTTTAATTTATAACAAATTCATACAAAAATATTTATTAAAAAAGACTGAAACCCATCAAAAAGAGCCCGGCATCAGAATCAGAAGGTGTCAAACTGTGTAACATCCACTACCTCTCGCCAAGCAATGGGCCGCAAGTGGTATCAGCTTACAACACCTGTAGTTTAATTCATGTGCCAGTCCTTTAAATTTTATACTAATGTAAAGATATTAGAGAATGTTTATATATATATTACTTAAACCAGAATAGGTCACCCCCAACAATGGATACAAAGCAGGGCTAGGAAACATCTTATTAAAGTAGAAAAAAAGAATATTGAAATTGTGGTGTCAGCTCAGTTAGAATGACCCAAATTACCTCCACTGCCAGGTTCTCAGTGACAGAGCACAAAATCCTGCAAACCCGCAGTAACACCCAGAACTCAGCATAACACGCCTTTAAAAAGGCAGCAATGCAAATATTGCAATGTGCCCAAGAACACCAATGCACCTCCTCTGGAGAAGTACAGATGGAAAACCAGAAGGAGCTGGACTGCTACAAGTCCCCTCAAGGAAATTACACGCCAGCAGGATACCTCACCTCAGTCACACACACAACCCAGACAGATCCTCATCAAATACAAAACAAGTGACTACAGATTAGAAATAGAAAAATGCAGACAAAAACTGAACTGGAAACCCCAAGAAGGCAGACCCTGTATGCAGTGCAACACCAGAGAAATAGGAAAGGCAATGCATTTTCTCCTGTGCTCAATACCAGAGCTGCTCATTTCCCAAAGCTGACAGAGAAAATCCAAGACTTCCCACAAAAGAATGAACCAGAGAAATTCTTTATAATGTGGAGGGAGGGAGGAGAAGGGGAAAATCAGCAGCAGAATCAGTGGCAACAGGAAGCAGCGCACGCCCAGGACATCTCCTTATTACCGGAATTTCCATGAACTCTAACCACACTCTTTCAATTATTCTCTAATGTGTCTCCCTCTCTTTTCATCCCCTTCTGTTATCATCATTCTGTTTATTTCTCTGGCAACCCATGCAAAATTATCCTGCCAGTAAATTCATATGCATCTGAATCATGGCAGCCCTGGGACCCTGCCTGCTGTGTCCCTGTATTCTTATAATGTGTTATACAGTGGTAGGGAGCAGGGCTGGGACTGTGCCTGGTTATGTGTTATACGGGGTAGGGAGAGGGCTGGACCGTGCTGTGTTTATGTGTTATACGGGTAGGGAGCAGCCTGGAACCGTGCCTGTGTTTATGTGTTATACCGGTAGGGAGGAGGGCTGGGGCGTGCCTGTGTTTATGTGTTATACCGGGTAGGGGGAGGGCTGGGGCTGTGCCTGTGTTTATGTGTTATACAGGGGTAGGGAGCAGGGCTGGGACTGTGCCTGTGTTTATGTGTTATACAGGGGGGGAGCAGGGCTGGGGGCTGTGCCTGTGTTTATGTGTTATAGGGGTAGGGGGCAGGGCTGGGACCGTGCTTGTTTATGTGTTATACGGGGTAGGGAGCAGGGCTGGGACCGTGCCTGTGTTTATGTGTTATACCAGGGTAGGGAGCAGCCTGGCACGTGCCTGTGTTTATGTGTTATACAGGGTAGGGAGCAGGGCTGGGACTGTGCCTGTGTTTATGTGTATACGGGTAGGGAGCAGGGCTGGGACTGTGCCTTGTTTATGTGTTATACAGGGGTAGGGAGCAGGGCTGGACTGTGCCTGTGTATGTGTTATACCAGGGTAGGGAGCAGGGCTGGGACTGTGCCTGTGTTTATGTGTTATACAGGGTAGGGAGCAGGGCTGGGACTGTGCCTGTGTTAGTGTTATACAGGGGTAGGGAGCAGGGCTGGGACTGTGCCTGTGTTTGTGTTATACCGGGGTAGGGAGCAGGGCTGGGGCTGTGCCTGTGTTTATGTGTATACAGGGGTAGGGAGCAGCTGGCACTGTGCCTGTGTTTATGTGTTATACAGGGGTAGGGGGCAGGGCTGGGGCTGTGCCTGTGTTTATGTGTTATACCGGGGTAGGGAGCAGGGCTGGGGCTGTGCCTGTGTTTATGTGTTATTACAGGGGTAGGGAGCAGGGCTGGGACTGTGCATGTGTTTATGTGTTATACAGGGGTAGGGGGCAGGGCTGGGACTGTGCATGTGTTTATGTGTTATACAGGGGTAGGGAGCAGGGCTGGGACTGTGCCTGTGTTTAGTGTTATACAGGGGTAGGGGGCAGGGCGACTGTGCCTGTGTTTATGTGTTATACCGGGGTAGGGAGCAGGGCTGGGACGTGCCTGTGTTTATGTGTTATACAGGGGTAGGGGGCAGGGCTGGGACTGTGCCTGTTTATGTGTATACGGGGTAGGGAGCAGGGCTGGGACTGTGCCTGTGTTTATGTGTTATACAGGGGTAGGGGGCAGGGCTGGGGCTGTGCTGTGTTTATGTGTTATACCGGGGTAGGGAGCAGGGCTGGGACGTGCCTGTGTTTATGTGTTATACAGGGGTAGGGGGCAGGGCTGGGGACCGAGCCTGTGTTTATGTGTTATTACAGGGGTAGGGAGCAGGGCTGGGACTGTGCCTGTGTTTATGTGTTATACAGGGGTAGGGAGCAGGGCTGGGCTGTGCCTGTGTTTATGTGTTATACAGGGGTAGGGAGCAGGGCTGGGACTGTGCCTGTGTTTATGTGTTATACAGGGGTAGGGAGCAGGGCTGGGACTGTGCCTGTGTTTATGTGTTCTACAGGGGTAGGGAGGCAGGGCTGGGACTGTGCCTGTGTTTATGTGTTATACAGGGGTAGGGAGCAGGCTGGGACTGTTGCCTGTGTTTATGTGTTATACAGGGGTAGGGAGCAGGGCTGGGACTGTGCCCTGTGTTTATGTGTTATACAGGGTAGGGAGCAGGGCTGGGACTGTTGCCTGTTGTTATGTGTTATACAGGGGTAGGGAGCAGGGCTGGGGACTGGTGCCTGTGTTTATGTGTTATACAGGGGTAGGGAGCAGGGCTGGGCTGTGCCTGTGTTTATGTGTTATACCGGGGTAGGGGGGCAGGGCTGGGGCTGTGCCTGTGTTTATGTGTTATACAGGGGTAGGGAGCAGGGCTGGGGCCGTGCCTGTGTTTATGTTATACAGGGGTAGGGGGCAGGGCTGGCGGGGCTGGGGCTGTGTTTATGTGTTTATACAGGGGTAGGGAGCAGGGTGGGACTGTGCCTGTGTTTTATGTGTTATACAGGGGTAGGGAGCAGGGCTGGGACTGTGCGGTGTTTATGTGTTATACGGGGTAGGAGCAGGGCTGGGGCCGGCCTGTGTTTATGTGTTATACAGGGGTAGGGAGCAGGGCTGGGACTGTGCCTGTGTTTATGTGTTATACAGGGGTAGGGAGCAGGGCTGGGGCTGTGCCTGTGTTTATGTGTTATACAGGGGTAGGGAGCAGGGCTGGGACTGTGCCTGTGTTTATGTGTTATACAGGGTAGGGAGCAGGGCTGGGACTGTGCCTGTGTTTATGGTATACAGGGGTAGGGAGCGGGCTGGGACTGTGACTGTGTTTATGTGTTATACAGGGGTAGGGAGCAGGGCTGGGACTGTGCCTGTGTTTATGTGTTATACAGGGGTAGGGAGCAGGGCTGGGGACCTGTGCCTGTGTTATGTGTTATACAGGGGTAGGGGAGCAGGGCTGGGGCTGTGCCTGTGTTTATGTGTTATACAGGGGTAGGGAGCAGGGCTGGGACTGTGCCGTGTTATGTGTTAGTACAGGGGTAGGGAGCAGGGCTGGGACTGTGCCTGTGTTTATGTGTTATACAGGGGTAGGGAGCAGGGCTGGGACTGTGCCTGTGTTTATGTGTTATACAGGGGCAGGGCTGGGGCTGTGCCTGTGTTTATGTGTTATACAGGGGTAGGGAGCAGGGCTGGGACCGTGCCTGTGTTTATGTGTTATACAGGGGTAGGGGGCAGGGCTGGGACTGTGCCTGTGTTTATGGTTTATACAGGGGTAGGGAGCAGGGCTGGGACTGTGCCTGTGTTTATGTGTTTATACAGGGGTAGGGCGGCAGGGCTGGGACTGTGCCTGTGTTTATGTGTTATACCGGGGTAGGGAGCAGGGCTGGGGACTGTGCTGTGTTTATGTGTATACAGGGGTAGGGGGGCAGGGCTGGGGCTGTGCTGGGTTTATGTGTTATACAGGGGTAGGGAGCAGGGCTGGGACTGTGCCTGTGTTTATGTGTTATACAGGGTAGGGGGCAGGCTGGGGCTGTGCCTGTGTTTATGTTATACCGGTGGTAGGGAGCAGGGCTGGGGCTGTGCCTGTGTTTATGTGTTATACAGGGGTAGGGGGCAGGGACTGGGGCTTGCCTGTGTTTATGTGTTATACAGGGGGTAGGGAGCAGGGCTGGGGCCTGGCCTGTGTTTATGTGTTATACAGGGGTAGGGAGCGAGGGCTGGAACTGTGCCTGTGTTTATGTGTTCATACCAGGGGTAGGAGCAGGGCTGGGACTGTGCCTGTGTTTATGTGTTATACCAGGGTAGGGAGCAGGGCTGGGACTGTGCCTGTGGTTATGTGTTATACAGTGGGTAGGGAGCAGGGCTGGGACTGTGCCTGTGTTTATGTTTTACAGGGGTAGGGGGCAGGGCTGGGACTGTGCCTGTGTTATGTGTTATACAGGGGTAGGGGCAGGGGGGACCGTGCCTGTGTTTATGTGTTATACCGGGGTAGGGAGCAGGGCTGGGACTGTGCCTGTGTTTGTGTTATACAGGGGTAGGGAGCAGGGCTGGGACTGTGCCTGTGTTTATGTGTATACAGGGGTAGGGAGCAGGGCTGGGACCGTGCCTGTGTTTATGTGTTATACCGGGGTAGGGAGCAGGGCTGGGACTGTGCCTGTGTTGTGTTATACAGGGGTAGGGAGCAGGGCTGGGACTGTGCCTGTGTTTATGTGTTATACAGGGGTAGGGAGCAGGGCTGGGGCCGTGCCGTGTTTATGTTTATACAGGGGTAGGGAGCAGGGCTGGGGCTGGGGCTGTGCCTGGTTTATGTGTTATACAGGGGTAGGAGCAGGGGGGGCTGGCCTGTGTTTATGTGTTATACAGGGGTAGGGGGCAGGGCTGGGACTGTGCCTGTGTTTATGTGTTATACAGGGGTAGGGGGCAGGGCTGGGACTGTGCCTGTGTTTATGTGTATATACCGGGGTAGGGGGCAGGGCTGGGGCTGTGCCTGTGTTTATGTGTTATACAGGGGTAGGGAGCAGGGCTGGGACTGTGCCTGTGTTTATGTGTTATACCGGGGTAGGGAGCAGGGCTGGGACTGTGCCTGTGTTTATTGTGTTATACCGGGGTAGGGGGCAGGGCTGGGACTGTGCCTGTGTTTATGTGTTATACCGGGGTAGGGAGCAGGGCTGGGACTGTGCCTGTGTTTATGTGTTATACCGGGGTAGGGGGCAGGGCTGGGGCTGTGCCTGTGTTTATGTGTTTATACAGGGGTAGGGAGCAGGGCTGGGACTGTGCCTGTGTTTATGTGTTATACCGGGGTAGGGAGCAGGGCTGGGACTGTGCCTGTGTTTATGTGTTATACCGGGGTAGGGGCAGGGCTGGGATGTGCCTGTGTTTATGTGTTATACAGGGGTAGGGAGCAGGGCTGGGCTGTGCCTGTTTTATGTTATACAGGGGTAGGGAGCAGGGCTGGGCTGTGCCTGTGTTTATGTGTTATACAGGGGTAGGGAGCGCTCTGGCACTGTGCCTGTGTTTATGTGTTATACAGGGTAGGGAGCAGGGCTGGGACTTGCCTGTGTTATGTGTTATACAGGGGTAGGGAGCAGGGCTGGGGCTGTGCCTGTGTTTATGTGTTATACCGGGGGGTAGGGAGCAGGGCTGGGCTGTGCCTGTTTATGTCTTACAGGGGTAGGGAGCAGGGCGGGATGTGCTTGTGTTTATGGTTATACAGGGGTAGGGAGCAGGGGGGGACTGTGCCTGTGTTTATGTGTTATACAGGGTAGGGAGCAGGGCTGGGACTGTGCCTGGATGTGTTATACCGGGGTAGGGAGGAGGGCTGGGCCGTGCCTGTGTTTATGTGTTATACAGGGGTAGGGAGCAGGCTCTGGCACTGTGCCTGTGTTTATGTGTTATACAGGGGTAGGGAGCAGCTCTGGCCTGTGCCTGTGTTTATGTGTTATACAGGGGTAGGGAGCAGCTCTGGCACTGTGCCTGTGTTTATGTGTTATACAGGGGTAGGGAGCAGGGCTGGGACTGTGCCTGTGTTTATGTGTTATACAGGGGTAGGGAGCAGCTCTGGCACTGTGCCTGTGTTTATGTCTTATACAGGGGTAGGGAGCAGCTCTGGCACTGTGCCTGTGTTTTATGTGTTATACAGGGGTAGGGAGCAGGGCTGGGACTGTGCCTGTGTTTATGTGTTATACAGGGGTAGGGAGCAGGGCTGGGACTGTGCCTGTGTTTATGTGTTATACCGGGGTAGGGAGCAGGGCTGGGACCGTGCCTGTGTTTATGTGTTATACAGGGGTAGGGAGCAGGGCTGGGACTGTGCCTGTGTTTATGTGTTATACAGGGGTAGGGAGCAGGGCTGGGACTGTGCCTGTGTTTATGTGTTATACAGGGGTAGGGAGCAGGGCTGGGGCTGTGCCTGTGTTTATGTGTTATACAGGGGTAGGGAGCAGGGCTGGGACTGTGCCTGTGTTTATGTGTTATACCGGGGTAGGGGGCAGGGCTGGGACTGTGCCTGTGTTTATGTGTTATACAGGGGTAGGGGCAGGGCTGGGGCTGTGCCTGTGTTTATGTGTTATACAGGGGTAGGGAGCAGGGCTGGGACTGTGCCTGTGTTTATGTGTTATACAGGGGTAGGGGGCAGGGCTGGGACTGTGCCTGTGTTTATGTGTTATACAGGGGTAGGGAGCAGGGCTGGAACTGTGCCTGTGTTTATGTGTTATACAGGGGTAGGGAGCAGGGCTGGGACTGTGCCTGTTGTTTATGTGTTATACCGGGGTAGGGGGCAGGGCTGGGACTGTGCCTGTGTTTATGTGTTATACAGGGGTAGGGAGCAGGGCTGGGACTGTGCCTGTGTTTATGTGTTATACCGGGGTAGGGGGGAGGGCTGGGGCTGTGCCTGTGTTTATGTGTTATACAGGGGTAGGGAGCAGGGCTGGGACTGTGCCTGTGTTTATGTGTTTATACCGGGGTAGGGAGCAGGGCTGGGGACTGTGCCTGTGTTTATGTGTTATACCGGGGTAGGGGGCAGGGCTGGGACTGTGCCTGTGTTTATGTGTTATACAGGGGTAGGGAGCAGGGCTGGGCTGTGCCTGTGTTTATGTGTTATACAAGGGGTAGGGAGCAGGGCTGGGGCTGTGCCTGTGTTTATGTGTTATACAGGGGTAGGGAGCAGCTCTGGCACTGTGCCTGTGTTTATGTGTTATACAGGGGTAGGGAGCAGGGCTGGGACTGTGCCTGTGTTTATGTGTTATACAGGGGTAGGGAGCAGGGCTGGGGCTGTGCCTGTGTTTATGTGTTATACCGGGGTAGGGAGCAGGGCTGGGGCTGTGCCTGTGTTTATGTGTTATACAGGGGTAGGGAGCAGGGCTGGGACTGTGCTTGTGTTTATGTGTTATACAGGGTAGGGAGCAGGGCTGGGGCTGTGCCTGTGTTTATGTGTTATACAGGGGTAGGGAGCAGGGCTGGGACTGTGCCTGTGTTTATGTGTTATACCGGGGTAGGGAGGAGGGCTGGGGCCGTGCCTGTGTTTATGTGTTATACAGGGGTAGGGAGCAGCTCTGGCACTGTGCCTGTGTTTATGTGTTATACAGGGGTAGGGAGCAGCTCTGGCACTGTGCCTGTGTTTATGTGTTATACAGGGGTAGGGAGCAGCTCTGGCACTGTGCCTGTGTTTATGTGTTATACAGGGGTAGGGAGCAGGGCTGGGACTGTGCCTGTGTTTATGTGTTATACAGGGGTAGGGAGCAGCTCTGGCACTGTGCCTGTGTTTATGTCTTATACAGGGGTAGGGAGCAGCCCTGGCACTGTGCCTGTGTTTATGTGTTATACAGGGGTAGGGAGCAGGGCTGGGACTGTGCCTGTGTTTATGTGTTATACAGGGGTAGGGAGCAGGGCTGGGACTGTGCCTGTGTTTATGTGTTATACCGGGGTAGGGAGCCGGGCTGGGGACCGTGCCTGTGTTTATGTGTTATACAGGGGTAGGGAGCAGGGCTGGGACTGTGCCTGTGTTTATGTGTTATACAGGGGTAGGGAGCAGGGCTGGGACTGTGCCTGTGTTTATGTGTTATACAGGGGTAGGGAGCAGGGCTGGGGCTGTGCCTGTGTTTATGTGTTATACCGGGGTAGGGAGCAGGGCTGGGACTGTGCCTGTGTTTATGTGTTATACCGGGGTAGGGAGCAGGGCTGGGACTGTGCCTGTGTTTATGTGTTTATACAGGGGTAGGGAGCAGGGCTGGGACTGTGCCTGTGTTTATGTGTTATACAGGGGTAGGGAGCAGGGCTGGGACTGTGCCTGTGTTTATGTGTTATACAGGGGTAGGGGGCAGGGCTGGGGCTGTGCCTGTGTTTATGTGTTATACAGGGGTAGGGAGCAGGGCTGGGACTGTGCCTGTGTTTATGTGTTATACAGGGGTAGGGGGCAGGGCTGGACTGTGCCTGTGTTTATGTGTTATACAGGGGTAGGGAGCAGGGCTGGAAACTGTGCCTGTGTTTATGTGTTATACAGGGGTAGGGAGCAGGGCTGGGGCTGTGCCTGTGTTTATGTGTTATACAGGGGTAGGGGGCAGGGCTGGGACTGTGCCTGTGTTTATGTGTTATACAGGGGTAGGGGGCAGGGCTGGGACTGTGCCTGTGTTTATGTGTTATACAGGGGCAGGGCTGGGGCTGTGCCTGTGTTTATGTGTTATACAGGGGTAGGGGGGCAGGGCTGGGGCTGTGCTGTGTTTATGTGTTATACCGGGGTAGGGAGCAGGGCTGGGACTGTGCCTGTGTTTATGTGTTATACAGGGGTAGGGAGCAGGCTGGGGCTGTGCTGTGTTTATGTTGTTATACCGGGGTAGGGAGCAGGGCTGGGACCGTGCCTGTGTTTATGTGTTATACAGGGGTAGGGAGCAGGGGCTGGGGCTGTGCCTGTGTTATGTGTTATACAGGGGTAGGGAGCAGGGCTGGACCGTGCCTGTTGTTATGTGTTATACAGGGGTAGGGAGCAGGGCTGGGACCGTGCCTGTGTTTATGTGTTATACAGGGGTAGGGGGCAGGGCTGGGACCGTGCCTGTGTTTATGTGTTATACAGGGGTAGGGAGCAGGGCTGGGGCTGTGCCTGTGTTTATGTGTTATACAGGGGTAGGGAGCAGGGCTGGGACCGTGCCTGTGTTTATGTGTTATACAGGGGTAGGGAGCAGGGCTGGGACTGTGCCTGTGTTTATGTGTTATACAGGGGTAGGGGGCAGGGCTGGGACCGTGCCTGTGTTTATGTGTTATACAGGGGTAGGGAGCAGGGCTGGGGCCGTGCCTGTGTTTATGTGTTATACCGGGGTAGGGAGCAGGGCTGGGACCGTGCCTGTGTTTATGTGTTATACAGGGGTAGGGAGCAGGGCTGGGACTGTGCCTGTGTTTATGTGTTATACCGGGGTAGGGAGCAGGGCTGGGGCCGTGCCTGTGTTTATGTGTATACAGGGGTAGGGAGCAGGGCTGGGGCCGTGCCTGTGTTTATGTGTTATACCGGGGTAGGGAGCAGGGCTGGGACCGTGCCTGTGTTTATGTGTTATACCGGGGTAGGGAGCAGGGCTGGGACCGTGCCTGTGTTTATGTGTTATACCGGGGTAGGGGGCAGGGCTGGGACTGTGCCTGTGTTTATGTGTTATACAGGGGTAGGGGGCAGGGCTGGGACTGTGCCTGTGTTTATGTGTTATACAGGGGTAGGGGGCAGGGCTGGGGCTGTGCCTGTGTTTATGTGTTATACAGGGGGTAGGGAGCAGGGCTGGGGCTGTGCCTGTGTTTATGTGTTATAACCGGGGTAGGGAGCAGGGCTTGGGGACCGTGCCTGTGTTTATGTGTTATACCGGGGTAGGGAGCAGGGCTGGGGCTGTGCCTGTGTTTATGTGTTATACAGGGGTAGGGAGCAGGGCTGGGACTGTGCCTGTGTTTATGTGTTATACAGGGGTAGGGAGCAGCCCTGGCACCGTGCCTGTGTTTGTGTTATACAGGGGTAGGGGGCAGGGCTGGGGCCGTGCCTGTGTTTATGTGTTATACAGGGGTAGGGGCAGGGCTGGGACTGTTGCCTGTGTTTATGTGTTATACAGGGGTAGGGGGCAGGGCTGGGACTGTGCCTGTGTTTATGTGTTTATACAGGGTAGGGAGCAGGGCTGGGGCCTGTGCCTGTGTTTATGTGTTATACAGGGGTAGGGGGCAGGGCTGGGACTGTGCCTGTGTTTATGGTTATACCGGGGTAGGGAGCAGGGCTGGGACCGTGCCTGTGTTTATGTGTTATACAGGGGTAGGGAGCAGGGCTGGGGCTGGTGCCTGTGTTTATGTGTTATACCGGGGTAGGGAGCAGGGCTGGGACCGTGCCTGTGTTTATGTGTTATACCGGGTAGGGGGCAGGGCTGGGACTGTGCCTGTGTTTATGTTGTTATACCGGGGTAGGGAGCAGGGCTGGGGACTGTGCCTGTGTTTATGTGTTATACCGGGGTAGGGAGCAGGGCTGGGGACCGTGCCTGTGTTTATGTGTTATACAGGGGTAGGGAGCAGGGCTGGGGCTGTGCCTGTGTTTATGTGTTATACAGGGAGGGGAGCAGGGCTGGGACTGTGCCTGTGTTTATGTGTTATACAGGGGCAGGGCTGGGGCTGTGCCTGTGTTTATGTGTTATACAGGGGTAGGGAGCAGGGCTGGGACTGTGCCTGTGTTTATGTGTTATACAGGGGTAGGGGGCAGGGCTGGGACCGTGCCTGTGTTTATGTGTTATACAGGGGTAGGGAGCAGGGCTGGGACTGTGCCTGTGTTTATGTGTTATACAGGGGTAGGGAGCAGGGCTGGGGCTGTGCCTGTGTTTATGTGTTATACAGGGGTAGGGGGCAGGGCTGGGACTGTGCCTGTGTTTATGTGTTATACAGGGGTAGGGGGCAGGGCTGGGACTGTGCCTGTGTTTATGTGTTATACAGGGGTAGGGGGCAGGGCTGGGGCTGTGCCTGTGTTTATGTGTTATACAGGGGTAGGGGGCAGGGCTGGGGCTGTGCCTGTGTTTATGTGTTATACCGGGGGTAGGGAGCAGGGCTGGGACTGTGCCTGTGTTTATGTGTTATACAGGGGTAGGGAGCAGGGCTGGGGCTGTGCCTGTGTTTATGTGTTATACCGGGGTAGGGAGCAGGGCTGGGACCGTGCCTGTGTTTATGTGTTATACAGGGGTAGGGAGCAGGGCTGGGGCTGTGCCTGTGTTTATGTGTTATACAGGGGTAGGGAGCAGGGCTGGGACCGTGCCTGTGTTTATGTGTTATACAGGGGTAGGGAGCAGGGCTGGGACCGTGCCTGTGTTTATGTGTTATACAGGGGTAGGGGGCAGGGCTGGGACCGTGCCTGTGTTTATGTGTTATACAGGGGTAGGGAGCAGGGCTGGGGCTGTGCCTGTGTTTATGTGTTATACAGGGGTAGGGAGCAGGGCTGGGACCGTGCCTGTGTTTATGTGTTATACAGGGGTAGGGAGCAGGGCTGGGACTGTGCCTGTGTTTATGTGTTATACAGGGGTAGGGGGCAGGGCTGGGACCGTGCCTGTGTTTATGTGTTATACAGGGGTAGGGAGCAGGGCTGGGGCCGTGCCTGTGTTTATGTGTTATACCGGGGTAGGGAGCAGGGCTGGGACCGTGCCTGTGTTTATGTGTTATACAGGGGTAGGGAGCAGGGCTGGGACTGTGCCTGTGTTTATGTGTTATACCGGGGTAGGGAGCAGGGCTGGGACCGTGCCTGTGTTTATGTGTTATACAGGGGTAGGGAGCAGGGCTGGGGCCGTGCCTGTGTTTATGTGTTATACCGGGGTAGGGAGCAGGGCTGGGACCGTGCCTGTGTTTATGTGTTATACCGGGGTAGGGAGCAGGGCTGGGACCGTGCCTGTGTTTATGTGTTATACCGGGGTAGGGGGCAGGGCTGGAACTGTGCCTGTGTTTATGTGTTATACAGGGGTAGGGGGCAGGGCTGGGACTGTGCCTGTGTTTATGTGTTATACAGGGGTAGGGGGCAGGGCTGGGGCTGTGCCTGTGTTTATGTGTTATACAGGGGTAGGGAGCAGGGCTGGGGCTGTGCCTGTGTTTATGTGTTATACCGGGGTAGGGAGCAGGGCTGGGACCGTGCCTGTGTTTATGTGTTATACCGGGGTAGGGGGCAGGGCTGGGACTGTGCCTGTGTTTATGTGTTATACAGGGGTAGGGAGCAGGGCTGGGACTGTGCCTGTGTTTATGTGTTATACAGGGGTAGGGAGCAGCCCTGGCACCGTGCCTGTGTTTATGTGTTATACAGGGGTAGGGGGCAGGGCTGGGGCCGTGCCTGTGTTTATGTGTTATACAGGGGTAGGGGGCAGGGCTGGACTGTGCCTGTGTTTATGTGTTATACAGGGGTAGGGGGCAGGGCTGGGACTGTGCCTGTGTTTATGTGTTATACAGGGGTAGGGAGCAGGGCTGGGGCTGTGCCTGTGTTTATGTGTTATACAGGGGTAGGGGGCAGGGCTGGGACTGTGCCTGTGTTTATGTGTTTATACCGGGGTAGGGAGCAGGGCTGGGACCGTGCCTGTGTTTATGTTGTTATACAGGGGTAGGGAGCAGGGCTGGGGCTGTGCCTGTGTTATGTGTTATACCGGGGTAGGGAGCAGGGCTGGGACCGTGCCTGTGTTTATGTGTTATACCGGGGTAGGGGGCAGGGCTGGGACTGTGCCTGTGTTTATGTGTTATACCGGGGTAGGGAGCAGGGCTGGGACTGTGCCTGTGTTTATGTGTTATACCGGGGTAGGGAGCAGGGCTGGGACCGTGCCTGTGTTTATGTGTTATACAGGGGTAGGGAGCAGGGCTGGGGCTGTGCCTGTGTTTATGTGTTATACAGGGGTAGGGGGCAGGGCTGGGACTGTGCCTGTGTTTATGTGTTATACCGGGGTAGGGAGCAGGGCTGGGACCGTGCCTGTGTTTATGTGTTATACCGGGGTAGGGGGCAGGGCTGGGACTGTGCCTGTGTTTATGTGTTATACCGGGGTAGGGAGCAGGGCTGGGACTGTGCCTGTGTTTATGTGTTATACCGGGGTAGGGAGCAGGGCTGGGGCTGTGCCTGTGTTTATGTGTTATACCGGGGTAGGGAGCAGGGCTGGGACCGTGCCTGTGTTTATGTGTTATACAGGGGTAGGGGGCAGGGCTGGGACTGTGCCTGTGTTTATGTGTTATACAGGGGTAGGGGGCAGGGCTAGGGCTGTGCCTGTGTTTTATGTGTTATACAGGGGTAGGGGGCAGGGCTGGGACTGTGCCTGTGTTTATGTGTTATACAGGGGTAGGGAGCAGCGCTGGGACTGTGCCTGTGTTTATGTGTTATACAGGGGTAGGGAGCAGGGCTGGGACTGTGCCTGTGTTTATGTGTTATACAGGGGTAGGGGGCTGGGCTGGGACTGTGCCTGTGTTTATGTGTTATACAGGGGTAGGGGGCAGGGCTGGGACTGTGCCTGTGTTTATGTGTTATACAGGGGTAGGGGGCTGGGCTGGGACTGTGCCTGTGTTTATGTGTTATACAGGGGTAGGGAGCAGGGCTGGGGCTGTGCCTGTGTTTATGTGTTATACAGGGGGTAGGGAGCAGGGCTGGGACTGTGCCTGTGTTTATGTGTTATACAGGGGTAGGGGGCAGGGCTGGGGCTGTGCCTGTGTTTGTGTTATACAGGGGTAGGGGGCAGGGCTGGGGCTGTGCCTGTGTTTATGTGTTATACAGGGGTAGGGGGCAGGGCTGGGGCTGTGCCTGTGTTTATGTGTTATACAGGGGTAGGGAGCAGGGCTGGGACCGTGCCTGTGTTTATGTGTTATACAGGGGTAGGGGGCAGGGCTGGGGCTGTGCCTGTGTTTATGTGTTTATACAGGGGTAGGGAGCAGGGCTGGGGCTGTGCCTGTGTTTATGTGTTATACAGGGGTAGGGAGCAGGGCTGGGGCTGTGCCTGTGTTTATGTGTTATACAGGGGTAGGGAGCAGGGCTGGGGCTGTGCCTGTGTTTATGTGTTATACCAGGGTAGGGAGCAGGGCTGGGGCTGTGCCTGTGTTTATGTTTTACCAGGGGTAGGGAGCAGGGCTGGGACTGTGCCTGTGTTTATGTGTTTACAGGGGTAGGGGGCAGGGCTGGGACTGTGCCTGTGTTTATGTGTTATACAGGGGTAGGGAGCAGGGCTGGGGACTGTGCCTGTGTTTATGTGTTTATACAGGGGTAGGGGGCTGGGCTGGGACTGGTGCCTGTGTTTATGTGTTATACCGGGGTAGGGAGCAGGGCTGGGACTGTGCCTGTGTTTATGTGTTATACAGGGGGAGGGAGCACGGCTGGGACTGTGCCTGTGTTTATGTGTTATACCAGGGGTAGGGGAGCAGGGCTTGGGGCTGTGCCTGTGTTTTATGTGTTATACCGGGGTAGGGAGCAGGCTGGGACTGTTGCCTGTGTTTATGTGTTATACCGGGGTAGGGGCAGGGCTGGGACTGTGCCTGTGTTTATGTGTTATACAGGGGTAGGGAGCAGGGCTGGGACTGTGCCTGTGTTTATGTGTTATACAGGGGTAGGGAGCAGGGCTGGGACTGTGCCTGTGTTTATGTGTTATACAGGGGTAGGGGGCAGGGCTGGGGCTGTGCTGTGTTTATGTGTTATACAGGGGTAGGGAGCAGGGCTGGGACTTGTGCCTGTGTTTATGTGTTATACAGGGGTAGGGGGCAGGGCTGGGACTGTGCCTGTGTTTATGTGTTATACAGGGGTAGGGAGCAGGGCTGGGACTGTGCCTGTGTTTATGTGTTATACAGGGGTAGGGAGCAGGGCTGGGGCTGTGCCTGTGTTTATGTGTTATACAGGGGTAGGGGGCAGGGCTGGGACTGTGCCTGTGTTTATGTGTTATACCGGGGTAGGGAGCAGGGCTGGGACCGTGCCTGTGTTTATGTGTTATACAGGGGTAGGGAGCAGGGCTGGGGCTGTGCCTGTGTTTATGTGTTATACCGGGGTAGGGAGCAGGGCTGGGACCGTGCCTGTGTTATGTGTTATACCGGGGTAGGGGCAGGGCTGGGACTGTGCCTGTGTTTATGTGTTATACCGGGGTAGGGAGCAGGGCTGGGACTGTGCCTGTGTTTATGTGTTATACCGGGGTAGGGAGCGGGGCTGGGACCGTGCCTGTGTTTATGTGTTATACAGGGGTAGGGAGCAGGGCTGGGGCTGTGCCTGTGTTTATGTGTTATACAGGGGTAGGGGCAGGGCTGGGACTGTGCCTGTGTTTATGTGTTATACCGGGGTAGGGAGCAGGGCTGGACCGTGCCTGTGTTTATGTGTTATACCGGGGTAGGGGGGCAGGGCTGGGACTGTGCCTGTGTTTATGTGTTATACCGGGGTAGGGAGCAGGGCTGGGACTGTGCCTGTGTTTATGTGTTATACCGGGTAGGGAGCAGGGCTGGGGCTGTGCCTGTGTTTATGTGTTATACCATGGTAGGGAGCAGGGCTGGGACCGTGCCTGTGTTTATGTGTTATACAGGGGTAGGGGGCAGGGCTGGGACTGTGCCTGTGGTTTATGTGTTATACAGGGGTAGGGGAGCAGGGCTAGGGCTGTGCCTGTGTTTATGTGTTATACAGGGGTAGGGGGCAGGGCTGGGACTGTGCCTGTGTTTATGTGTTATACAGGGGTAGGGAGCAGGGCTGGGACTGTGCCTGTGTTTATGTGTTATACAGGGGTAGGGAGCAGCGCTGGGACTGTGCCTGTGTTTATGTGTATACAGGGGTAGGGGGCTGGGCTGGGACTGTGCCTGTGTTTATGTGTTATACAGGGGTAGGGGGCAGGGCTGGGACTGTGCCTGTGTTTATGTGTTATACAGGGGTAGGGAGCTGGGCTGGGACTGTGCCTGTGTTTATGTGTTATACAGGGGTAGGGAGCAGGGCTGGGGCTGTGCCTGTGTTTATGTGTTATACAGGGGTAGGGAGCAGGGCTGGGACTGTGCCTGTGTTTATGTGTTTATACAGGGGTAGGGGGCAGGGCTGGGGCTGTGCCTGTGTTATGTGTTATACAGGGGTAGGGGGCAGGGCTGGGCTGTGCCTGTGTTTATGTGTTATACAGGGGTAGGGGGCAGGGCTGGGGCTGTGCCTGTGTTTATGTGTTATACAGGGGTAGGGGAGCAGGGCTGGGACCGTGCCTGTGTTTATGTGTTATACAGGGTAGGGGGCAGGGCTGGGGCTGTGCCTGTGTTTATGTGTTATACAGGGGTAGGGAGCAGGGCTGGGGCTGTGCCTGTGTTTATGTGTTATACCAGGGGTAGGGAGCAGGGCTGGGGCTGTGCCTGTGTTTATGTGTTTATACAGGGGTAGGGAGCAGGGCTGGGGCTGTGCCTGTGTTTATGTGTTATACCAGGGTAGGGAGCAGGGCTGGGACTGTGCCTGTGTTTATGTGTTATACAGGGGTAGGGAGCAGGGCTGGGACTGTGCCTGTGTTTATGTGTTTATACAGGGGTAGGGGGCAGGGCCTGGGACTGTGCCTGTGTTTATGTGTTATACAGGGGTAGGGAGCAGGGCTGGGGATTGTGCCTGTGTTTATGTGTTATACAGGGGTAGGGGGCTGGGCTGGGACTGTGCCTGTGTTTATGTGTTATACCGGGGTAGGGAGCAGGGCTGGGACTGTGCCTGTGTTTATGTGTTATACAGGGGTAGGGAGCAGGGCTGGGACTGTGCCTGTGTTTATGTGTTATACAGGGGTAGGGAGCAGGGCTGGGGCTGTGCCTGTGTTATGTGTTATACAGGGGTAGGGAGCAGGGCTGGGGGCTGTGCTGTGTTTATGTGTTATACAGGGGTAGGAGCAGGGCTGGGACTGTGCCTGTGTTTATGTGTTATACAGGGGTAGGGAGCAGGGCTGGGACTGTGCCTGTGTTTATGTGTTATACCGGGGTAGGGGGCAGGGCTGGGACTGTGCCTGTGTTTATGTGTTATACAGGGGTAGGGGGCAGGGCTGGGACCGTGCCTGTGTTTATGTGTTATACAGGGGTAGGGGGCAGGGCTGGGACCGTGCCTGTGTTTATGTGTTATACAGGGGTAGGGGGCAGGGCTGGGACTGTGCCGGTGTTTATGTGTTATACCGGGGTAGGGAGCAGGGCTGGGACTGTGCCTGTGTTTATGTGTTATACCGGGGTAGGGGGCAGGGCTGGGACTGTGCCTGTGTTTATGTGTTATACCGGGGTAGGGAGCAGGGCTGGGGACTGTGCCTGTGTTTATGTGTTATACCGGGGTAGGGAGCAGGGCTGGGGCTGTGCCTGTGTTTATGTGTTATAACCGGGGTAGGGAGCAGGGCTGGGACCGTGCCTGTGTTTATGTGTTATACAGGGGTAGGGGGCAGGGCTGGGACTGTGCCTGTGTTTATGTGTTATACAGGGGTAGGGGGCAGGGCTGGGGCTGTGCCTGTGTTTATGTGTTATACAGGGGTAGGGGGCAGGGCTGGGACTGTGCCTGTGTTTATGTGTTATACAGGGGTAGGGAGCAGCGCTGGGACTGTGCCTGTGTTTATGTGTTATACAGGGGTAGGGAGCAGCGCTGGGACTGTGCCTGTGTTTATGTGTTATACAGGGGTAGGGGGCATGGCTGGGACTGTGCCTGTGTTTATGTGTTATACAGGGGTAGGGGGCTGGGCTGGGACTGTGCCTGTGTTTATGTGTTATACAGGGGTAGGGAGCAGGGCTGGGGCTGTGCCTGTGTTTATGTGTTATACAGGGGTAGGGAGCAGGGCTGGGACTGTGCCTGTGTTTATGTGTTATACAGGGGTAGGGGGCAGGGCTGGGGCTGTGCCTGTGTTTATGTGTTATACAGGGGTAGGGGGCAGGGCTGGGGCTGTGCCTGTGTTTATGTGTTATACCGGGGTAGGGGGCAGGGCTGGGGCTGTGCCTGTGTTTATGTGTTATACAGGGGTAGGGAGCAGGGCTGGGACTGTGCCTGTGTTTATGTGTTATACAGGGGTAGGGGGCAGGGCTGGGGCCGTGCCTGTGTTTATGTGTTATACAGGGGTAGGGAGCAGGGCTGGGGCTGTGCCTGTGTTTATGTGTTATACAGGGGTAGGGAGCAGGGCTGGGGCTGTGCCTGTGTTTATGTGTTATACAGGGGTAGGGAGCAGGGCTGGGGCTGTGCCTGTGTTTATGTGTTATACCGGGGTAGGGAGCAGGGCTGGGACTGTGCCTGTGTTTATGTGTTATACAGGGGTAGGGAGCAGGGCTGGGACTGTGCCTGTGTTTATGTGTTATACAGGGGTAGGGGCAGGGCTGGGACTGTGCCTGTGTTTATGTGTTATACAGGGGTAGGGAGCAGGGCTGGGACTGTGCCTGTGTTTATGTGTTATACAGGGGTAGGGGGCAGGGCTGGGACTGTGCCTGTGTTTATGTGTTATACGGGGTAGGGAGCAGGGCTGGGACTGTGCCTGTGTTTATGTGTTATACAGGGGTAGGGAGCAGGGCTGGGACTGTGCCTGTGTTTATGTGTTATACAGGGGTAGGGAGCAGGGCTGGGGCTGTGCCTGTGTTTATGTGTTATACAGGGGTAGGGAGCAGGGCTGGGACTGTGCCTGTGTTTATGTGTTATACAGGGGTAGGGAGCAGGGCTGGGACTGTGCCTGTGTTTATGTGTTATACAGGGGTAGGGAGCAGGGCTGGGACTGTGCCTGTGTTTATGTGTTATACAGGGGTAGGGAGCAGGGCTGGGCTGTGCCTGTGTTTATGTGTTATACCGGGGTAGGGGCAGGGCTGGGACTGTGCCTGTGTTTATGTGTTATACAGGGGTAGGGAGCAGGGCTGGGCTGTGCCTGTGTTTATGTGTTATACAGGGGTAGGGGGCAGGGCTGGGGCTGTGCCTGTGTTTATGTGTTATACAGGGGTAGGGAGCAGGGCTGGGACTGTGCCTGTGTTTATGTGTTATACAGGGGTAGGGAGCAGGGCTGGGACTGTGCCTGTGTTTATGTGTTATACCGGGGTAGGGGGCAGGGCTGGGACTGTGCCTGTGTTTATGTGTTATACCGGGGTAGGGGGCAGGGCTGGGACTGTGCCTGTGTTTATGTGTTATACAGGGGTAGGGGGCAGGGCTGGGACTGTGCCTGTGTTTATGTGTTATACCGGGGTAGGGAGCAGGGCTGGGACTGTGCCTGTGTTTATGTGTTATACAGGGGTAGGGAGCAGGGCTGGGACTGTGCCTGTGTTATGTGTTATACCGGGGTAGGGGCAGGGCTGGGACTGTGCCTGTGTTTATGTGTTATACCGGGGTAGGGGGCAGGGCTGGGACTGTGCTGTGTTTATGTGTTATACAGGGGTAGGGGGCAGGGCTGGGACTGTGCCTGTGTTATGTGTTATACCGGGGTAGGGAGCAGGGCTGGGACTGTGCCTGTGTTTATGTGTTATACCGGGGTAGGGGGCAGGGCTGGGACTGTGCCTGTGTTTATGTGTTATACAGGGGCAGGGCTGGGACTGTGCCTGTGTTTATGTGTTATACAGGGGTAGGGGGCAGGGCTGGGGCTGTGCCTGTGTTTATGTGTTATACAGGGGTAGGGGGCTGGGCTGGGGCTGTGCCTGTGTTTATGTGTTATACAGGGGTAGGGGGCAGGGCTGGGACCGTGCCTGTGTTTATGTGTTATACAGGGGTAGGGGGCGGGGCTGGGGCTGTGCCAGGCTCTGAGGGTCACGTGTCTGAGCCTGCAGCTCTCAAGGTCAGAGGAGGGAGGGAGGGGGAGCATTGAATTCCTGAATAATAATCAGAACAATGAGAGCGCCTGAGCCAAGTCACGTGAGGCCCCCTCCCCCTCCCCCCTCCTGCAGACTTGTGTGGGGGAGAGCAATGATTTTATCACTCAGGCGTTTTCCTGTCTCGCCGCCCGAGTAAGGAGAGCCCTGGCCGAGGCTGTGCTCATTAATCACTCAGGCATGAACTCTCTGCCTGCTCCCCATGCTGAGCCCAGGGAAACCCAGAGCAGGCAGTGAGGCTGCTTCCCAGCAGTGCCAGGGTGCGTGTGGGATGCCTGTGCCGAGCCAGCCCGCAGCCTGGGGTGATCCTCCTGTTGCATTATGGTTGCGCTTGCGCTGATATCCAGGGCAGAACCGCAGGACTGCCAATCCCATAATGCACTGGGGGAGCCCCCCCACCGCTGTCCACACACCATGCATAGGGGTGGGGGGAGGCCACAGCACAGACCCGCCGGTGGCATCCCGGGTGGCGGGCGGGCTGATTGCAGGATGCAGGCCCCGGGAGAGTGGGCAGGAGGGGGTTAACAGCCAGCAGCGCTCCAGACCTTGGCCCGGCTCCAGGCTTCCTCCCACACTGCAGAGGTTTTTGTTGGGTTTTTTTTTTCCTGAAACATATTTCACATTCAGGGTTGTTTGTTCGCTGTTGGCTTTCTCCCCTCCAGCCCCCCTGGCTCCCAGCCCGTTTCCTGCCACAGCGTCTGGTCTGATCCTGTTTTCGTGCTGGCAGGGGTCTCCTGATGCCCCAGTGTCCCCCCCTCCCCCCTGCCAGTGCTGGGGCGCAGAGCCAGCACATCTGGAAGGGATTCTGCCCGGGTGAATGAGGCTTCTCTTCCTCGCTCTGCCTTGTAGCTTGGCAAGCCTTCCGCCCTGGCCGCCGCCGCAGTGTTTTTTGCTGTCGGAGTGCTGGGCATTTCTCCTCTGATCTGTCTTGGCCAGGGCCGTGGAACATTTGGGGAGTGACACACGTGAAAAGTGCCTTGGCAGGCTGCCCTTTCCGTTGATGGCGGCTGCTGGCTGCCGGGGAATGGAAGCAGGCAGACATGGAAGGCAGCGAGCAGGGCGGTGGTCCTAGCAGACAAGTGATGCAAGCATGGGAAGGGGGCCACAGGCAGACACAAGGTGCAGGCATGAGATCTGGAATACAAGCAGAGGGAGTTGAGCGCAGGCAGGCACGGGAAGGATACTGGCAGGAGGAAGGTGGCACAGGGAGAGAAGGGAAGGGAGCCGCAGGCTGACAGAAGGCATTTATTAGGATATAAATCCCTGTCTTCAGGAATCCGGGTCCTGCAGGTTTTGCAATGGTTTGTTTGCTTGCAGTGGGCAGTGAGCACAGGGATGGGAAGGGGTTTGCTGCTTGTAGTCTCTGTGCACTCACTCCACATCCCTCCCCTTTCCCTTCTCCCTTCCACCAAGGCTCCGCGTTGTGTTTCTTAAATAGCCGATGACGGATGCTAACCTTACACTAAACAGCAAACCCAAGTTTAATATCATTTACAAAGCAATGTAATTGACTAAAATAACAACCCCCAATCTATCTTAACATAATTCATGCAAAATCTCTAATACAATAAATCAGACAACCTTATATATAAGTGAACAACAATCCTTTAATCCACACCAACCCCCACAATAAATAAAAAAATACACATAAAGCAAAATAAAATAAATGTATATCCAAGAATCAAAATAACATATCAAATAACCCTCATACAAAATTTCATAATTCCACTAAACTATCTATTGTAAGCTAGTGGTTTATTAAATCGTATTTTTCCCTGTCTGGCAAGGGTAAATGAAATTATGAAGGAGACAATCCTGGTCATTTCCCTTTTGAAGTAAAAAATGTCAGGATAGAACAGGAAATGTTCCTTTGAAGCCCAAAGAGGAGTCATTATGACTTCCATGTGATGGTTAT
Source organism: Rhinatrema bivittatum (assembly GCF_901001135.1). Taxonomy (NCBI): domain Eukaryota; kingdom Metazoa; phylum Chordata; class Amphibia; order Gymnophiona; family Rhinatrematidae; genus Rhinatrema; species Rhinatrema bivittatum. The sequence goes on along the minus strand of NC_042618.1, from coordinate 1,613 downwards.
TACGTTCTCTGCTGTCCCAAGGAAGCCCCTTTGACTGTATTGTAGACTGGAAAGAATAAATTCCAGTATCTTCCGCTGTCCAGTGAGGTCAGAGTGGCACTGAGATAGAGAGATGGGTCTGCTCAGGAGCTGAGCCCTGACTGCAGCCTCCAGCTGGCTGCTCATAACAAGGGAAAGCACTTTCAGGTATCTTCCGCTGTCCAGTGAGGTCAGAGTGGCACTGAGACAGAGAGATGGGTCTGCTCAGGAGCTGAGCCCTGACTGCAGCCTCCAGCTGGCTGCTCATAACAAGGGAAAGCACTTTCAGGTATCTTCCGCTGTCCAGTGAGGTCAGAGTGGCACTGAGATAGAGAGATGGGTCTGCTCAGGAGCTGAGCCCTGACTGCAGCCTCCAGCTGGCTGCTCATAACAAGGGAAAGCACTTTCAGGTATCTTCCGCTGTACCAGTGAGGTCAGAGTGGCACTGAGATAGAGAGATGGGTCTGCTCAGGAGCTGAGCCCTGACTGCAGCCTCCAGCTGGCTGCTCATAACAAGGGAAAGCACTTTCAGGTATCTTCCGCTGTCCAGTGATGGCAGAGTGGCAGTGAGATAGAGAGATGGGTCTGCTCAGGAGCTGAGCCCTGACTGCAGCCTCCAGCTGGGCTGCTCATAACAAGGGAAAGCACTTTCAGGTATCTTCCGCTGTCCAGTGATGGCAGAGTGGCACTGAGGATAGAGAGATGGGTCTGCTCAGGAGCTGAGCCCTGACTGCAGCCTCCAGCTGGCTGCTCATAACAAGGAAAGCACTTTCAGGTATCTTCCGCTGTCCAGTGAGGTCAGAGTGGCACTGAGATAGAGAGATGGGTCTGCTCAGGAGCTGAGCCCTGACTGCAGCCTCCAGCTGGCTGCTCATAACAAGGGAAAGCACTTTCAGGGAGCTGGAAATAATTTCTAGCAGGCTGACGCCACATCGGCGCGCATAAAAGGGGCGTCCTCGTGACTGAGCGCCCACTCTGTTAACGTGCACCGATGCAACATGCAAATGGGCTGCTGCAGGTAGAAAGGAGGCACTGGGGAAATTGTGAGCCCCCGAACACCTCCTGGGCATCGGCACCCAGGAGAGGTGGCTGTCAGAGGGTTAGGAAAAGGGATGCTGGTGAATTGAACATCCCTTTCCTAATCTGACCACCAGCACGTTTAGTAAACTTTTTTTTTGTACCTGACTCCTTTATTAAGTTCCTCTGACTTAATATCACCACGCTATTAAGTCGAAGGAACTACAGAAAAGCAATATTTTCTGCTTTTCTGTCAAATTTAGGGGCTCCTCAAAACTTAACGCCTGCTGCGGGGAAGGTATTAATTTCTGAGGGAACAATGTTCACGTTGGGCGCACATTTTTTTTTTGCATCATCCTTGGTAAGTACCCACACATTAAATAGATCCCAAGCTACTGTTCCTTATTGATTAATAGCAGGTAATGGACTTCTCCTCTAGGAACTTATCCAAACCTTTTTTAAACCCAGTTATACTAACTGCACTAACCACATCCTCTGGCAATAAATTCCAGAGATTAATTGTGCGTTGAGGGAAAAGAATGTTCTCTAATTTGTTTTAAATGAGCTACTTGCTATTT